>NW_005054326.1:6827447-6828930 GCF_000277835.1 Geospiza fortis | reverse complement strand
TAAGCAGTAAACACAACATTCCAGTTTCTCACAGATGTTAAGGAAGGTAATATATGCCTTTAGATAATCTCTGGGGCTGGGAGCAGCAGTTTATATTTTGTTTGCTCTCAGATTCTGTTTTCCAGATAGATTAAGTCAGCATTTATAGGGAATGTAGTCCATGCCAAGGCCAGATCTTCAACAACTCTAAAGGGTTCCTTTGCCTCAGTTGCTGATATATCTGTCTGTAAAGTCTTTTTAATCCTTGTCTTTCCACAATTATGCAACTGGAATTTTATGTCCATGAATGTCCAAAATGTAACTATAAGATGAGAGAATTAATTTATTTAGCATGCCTGTTGAGAAATCTCATACTCACTCTGAGTAATTTTACAGAAGTACATGTTTTAAGGAATTTAAATATTGGCTAATTTTATTTTGACGCTACGTGCAACACATTGCTTGTACTTGAAGCATGATGAAATGAAAAGCACAGTCCAAATAACAGCGTTAGAGCATTAATATTTTCTTTATATTTGATAAAATCCCAACATACATATCTACAGTATCATTCCTGAATGACAGTCTGACATTTGCAATTGAAGAAGAAGCTCGTGAAAAATTAGTGTAAATGTGAAAACACAAATGGAAACTCAGACCTATCTGCAGCCCACACACTGATCTTAACTGTCCTTTTGTCAAAGAACAGTCTCTGCAGATCAACCATAACATAAATAGTATCTAAATATTTTGTTTTATTTAAGGCAATAAAAACACACAGGGTCACTGTGTGTTGGTGCGCACAGTGGACCACAGAGGAGATGTAGGTTGGTGCAATGTCCCAGCCCACAGATGAAGCTTAGGAAAGAACAGTCAGCTTAGCCTGATGTGAACTCCTGAAGCACCCACATGCTCAGGAAGGAGCTGCAGCTCCACTTGTTTGAGCAAATGGAAAGAATTTCCTGAGCTTTTTAGGGAGTTAAGTGCTTCAGAGATTCCCTCATCTTTTCTGTGTAGTAGAATGGAACACCACTCCCATTTTTTCCCTCTCCATCTTTGTAGTCACCTTTAGGAATAGCATAACTGCAACCACCACAAAAGATATCAAATAAATAAAGAAGTGGAGGTGGGTGGCAGTTTGAATGGGACCTGATTCTCTGCTCATGACCTTGACCTCTCCAGATCATGACAATTTGAGTACAGAGAAGGCTGAATTCTTAGCCTATTTTATAGAAGGAAAATTCTCCAATCGAGTTACTAGATAACCATCATTAGTTCAAACTCATAATTTCTATTTCTCTGCATGAAAATTACCTGTCAAGGGAATAATAAGGCCCTTCTTTGTGCTTCTAGCAGTATAAAGTGTTGCTAAGATTTTAAGGGAAAGTTGAACAAGTTCACCTTATTTAAACTTCTGTCTGCTTAAGTTCTGAGAAGCGCATTTCTAAAATGGCTTTCAATGGATAAAAGGCAAGAAGATTGGAGGAGTGAAGGGTTTCTGTCT
>NW_005054326.1:6821370-6827410 GCF_000277835.1 Geospiza fortis | reverse complement strand
GAGTACCCAAAGGCTCACCCCAGGATTGCAAAGATTTGGTTTGTAGCAGAGGACCTAGAGGAATCTAGCCAAAACCCAGACTTAATTTAGATTCTATCATTGATGAGATTTAAAACAGTTTTCCACTGGGCTAGCAAAGCAGCACACAAGCAGTTCCCCAAATAACACGCCAGGACTGAACACAGAACACAAATCAAAGGTCCAACTGAACAGTTTTCAAAACATTCACCCTCCAGAATGGTCTCACTCCTTGGTTATTCCAAACAAATCTGACACCAAATTCCTGAATGCTGTGCTTTGATCCTTCTGTTTAGAAATTCAGTGCGATGTTTCTGAGCTTGTAATAGAGAAGCCAGGAATGAAAAGTAAAATGCTGGCAGCCCCCTCAGTTGGAGCAGTTGCTGTCTGTGAAGCTGTGCATGGTAGTGCAGGTGCATGTGAACACTTCCATATTCATAATAGAGAGGGAGAAAACAGTGCAGACAGGAGTTAAACCTTTACACTTACATGATCTTAATGGAAAGATGTGCATTGATCAAGTTGTCTGAGCCTTAACTCATTCATGGCCTTAACTGTTCATCAGGGAATCAGGAAATCTAAAAAACACCCACACTTAATAGTTAATAACCACTCAGAGTGGAAAGAGGTGCAAGGACCACTGTTCATACCTAACTAGGACATGCTCCAAGTTTTTTGTTGTTTCCTTGGCTACTCTATGATTCTCATTTCTATGGAGTTCCTTAATGGAGTAGTCCTCACTGTGATCAAGGCTGTTCATTATTAATGATGTGATTGCTTCTTTAGTCCTCTTCTTTGTTCAAATGGCTCTAAATCCTAATCGTGGAAGATGTAATTACTCGAATTCTTATCTCACTAAAAGTATCATAAACCTAAATATTGAGTCAAAGTAATTATTTCAAATTTGTAAAGACCCAAAATAAAATTCTGACAAAGTATAGCAAAGGTAACCAAACATAAAATGACATAAAGTGCAATGCTGCATCCTCATGAACACACAACAAGCTACAAAGATCTGTGGACCTTCTTGAAGAAAAAATAAATGAGTGGGTAACTGATGCAGAAACAAAACAAAATGGAAACAACCTTTATCAAAAATATTTTAGAAGTGCTGAACTGCCCAGCACATTAAAAAAGACCACTACACACTGACAATATCATTGCTTCAAAAGAAAAAACCATGAAATGAAAGTCCTCTGTGAACAAAAAGGGCTAAAAAGCAAACAAATCCCAGTCCAACCACAATTGGGCATGATACTGAACAGATTTAGGGAAGCAGGTAGACTCTGAAGGTCAGGAAACACATCAATAAACTTAAATGGAATGTTGACAATATTAATTTTTAAATTGAAAATTTAACTCTGTTTTAGTAACCTTTTCTAGCCTGTACTTCCACCCAAATTTAACCCATTGTGTATTATCTGATTTTTGGGACATCACCTACATACCACTGTACATAAAAAGCAGTAGCAGGTCGATGTGAACTCTTCTGATAAGTGTGGCATTCTTGGGAAAAGAAATCACACAAGAGCAAATGGCAGCCTAAAAATGCCTTCCTTTCCTCGACTTGGAACTGTCAGGGGAAGAGTTTTATCTGTAAACACATAAAACAAGGTCTGCAAAGGGCTGCTCTCCCTGTACTGGTTAGATTGGTAACCAGCTTTCCAAGATGACGATCCTGACCCTCTGTGTCACTCAGCATTGACTGAAAAGACAGCAACTAAGTCACAAACCTGCCAGAGAATTTCTTTGGATCCCTGTAGGAGCTTCTCAAAGCCAATCAAGACCCTGAAGAGGTGCCCTTGCTTGCTGGGCTGCGCTTCAGAGGTTAATATGGTTGATGTGCCTTCCTGGCTGCTGGAAATGTTTGCCTGCTCTTGCTTGCAGACAGTGCAGAAAGTAAGGACTCTCCTTTGGCTCCTGCAGATTGTCTCAGTGTGAGCAATTTTTCTGCCACAAAGATCACCTTGCTGTGATGAACTTTTAAATCTCCAGCATTTAGGTATCTTCTGGGAAATCTCCAGATGATTAGTTATCCTGACATTCTAGGTTCTTTGTTTCACCACAATCATTCACAGCAAAGTCAAAGATAGGGTCCCTGACCACCCAACAATGCTCTCTGTGGTTTCTGTGTTCAGACTTTGTTTCTTCATTATTTTTTCTGAAATTTTTAGAAATTACTCTTTTTAATTCAATGAAAAGTATTTACTTGTTTATAAAATCTATTTATAATTCAAGATTTAAAATTTTCCAGCTTTGAGGAAATTAAATAGCAGAAGAATCACTTCTTTATTAAAAGTCAGTCTGACGTGTTATGCTTGTTCTGGACTGTTAGGAAGGCTTAACAGCGTCCAAAATTCGTTTAATTTTTGTGTTTAATCCCCTATACAAGCTCTTAGGTCTGTCTTTTCCCATCTCTGATAATACATTATATTTTATTCTTTCCTATACAGCAAAATACAGATTACACTGCAGTTCTTTCATTACAAATCTAACAGGAACATTTTTTAAAGCTGTCACTTTGTTAATCATTTTACAGAATCTATAGCAACAGAGTGAATATTTTTTGTTCCAGTTGATTGTGACAGACATTTTGAATTACCATTTATGTATAATCTTTTCATCAGCAATATCACAGCAACGTCAAATCAAGTGATTTCATATAACAGATTATCTAAAACCTGCACCTGGGGTTTTGGGCAATCTGTACTGACCACTCATAACTTGTAGAAAGCCTTAGATGCAGAAAAGTTCCCAACTCATATTTTTCCTGTCATCATGCATGGACTGAGCATAATTATTTGCTATTTTCAGCTAAAAGGATTTAGCCCAGATATGCAATTGCATCTTGCAGTTGCCAAAAATGTCTGAAGCACAATGCAGCCATACTGGGTCTTCATACAGAAATTATATATTAGGTTAAATCCATTTTTGCCAGTTCTACTTTTGTTTCCAAATACTTCCTATTGAAGCTCTCAATCTGCCACCATGCCCTGTCTGTTATAGTTCCTTTTCCCACTGCTGGTCACAAGCAAACTGATACATAACTTGGCGTGATGGGTTGACCCTGGCTGGGTACCAGCTGCCCACCAGAGCTGCTCTATCACTCCCTTTCCTTTGCTGAGGACATGGGGGAGAAATATCCAAGTTTACCCTGCATTTTCTCCCATTTGTTCAGCGTACGTTGTCCTGTAATTTCCTGCCAAATGCTGCAAGTGTTGGCACATTCTGGCAACCTCACTGTCATTATGAATAATGACCAGGTCATTATTCTTAAAATGGCCACATCTATTTCCTCATTGCCAAATCTGTACTTGAGGAGCCACAGAATGTGATGCTTCATATGAGTAACCAGAAACAGCCTTCGCAGAAATCCTGCAGAATGGATCATGTCTGGTGCAAAACACTGGTGTGGAAGATCAGCAGTGGAAAGCTGATGCTGTTTAATGGATTCATAGATAGATAGATTTTGTAATATTATTTAGCCTATTCTATAGGAGGAAAATTCTCCAATGGAGTAACAAGATAACCATCATTAGTTCAAACTCATAATTTCCTATACCTTAGTATAAAGTATAAGGACATTAGTTTGGGGCAAAATTTTCACATTTGTATAAAATTTGTACAAGGATTCATATCACTGCCTTTGGACAGGCAGTCCTAGTCCCAAATCAGAAGTTCCAGGGCACCAAGATCCCTGCTGGGCTCCTTGGAGCTAGTCTCAAAGCCAGTTGCAGTCGCTGTTCCAGGCATTAGCACACTCAACTGCCTTTCAGAAATGTGAGGACAGGCTTAGATTTTTGCTACCATACTTGATTGCTCTTACATATTTATAACTGATTTATTCACTTCAGTACACTCCTCTCTGTTCCCTAACTGAAGCATGTGGCATTCATATTCGCTGGAAAAGTCCTTTCACCCAGGATTTTCTCCTGGGAAGCTGGCAAGTCTCAGAGAAAAAGGAAAACAAATATTATCTCATTTGCTTCTCCTGTGTTGTGCTCACATGCAGAATGTGTTTGCAGATTGTTTACCCACAGGTGATTGTTTCATTTGTTTCTGCTGTGAGTTGTTTTCACTCATTGGCCAATCTGTGCCAAGCTGTGTCGGGACTCTGGAGAGAGTCTCGAGTTTTCATTAATATCTTTTAGCATTCAGTAAGTATCCTTTCTATATTCTTTAGTATAGTTTAGCATAGTACTCTTTAAATAATATAGTTTCATAAAGTAATAAATTAGCCTTCTGAGAACATGGAGTCAGATTCATCATTCCTTCCTTCATCGGGGCATTCCCTGCAAATACAATAGAAGTATTTTAAGTGTTCTCTTTTCTCATTGAACCACCAATGATTGGTGGTTCAATTGTTTTGCTAAACTGCCATTAAGGTCAGCAGCCAGAGAGGTCATGAAACCACCATGTTGCCATGTTGTCTCCTCTAGTATTCATTCCAGCTGCAAAATCCCTTACATGATTTCTTTGTTGTGCCAAAAATGGGCAAGGAAATAATTTGCCACACCAGAGTGAAAAAAATGGTTTTACTGGAGTTTAAGAAGCCCTTGAAAGCTGCTCACTTGCTTTTCCTCTCCTTGTGAAAAATACTTTGCAAATGGAGACAGATCTACAAAGAGTCCTGATCATTGCAAGGCCCAGTACAGCAACACCCTCCTTATTTTGGGACTTGACCTACAGTGAAGGATCAACAATCCTCACTTATTTGTTCCACTTTAACAAAAAAAGGGAATCAACTGCAGTAACACCAATTTAAACTATACAAATTATTCCTTTACAACGATTGTAAGGAAAATCTTTTCTATTTTGCGATGTAGATCTTCTGTGAAAAAGCAGTCACTAAAAGAAATTTAAACTTTTAAGTGCTGCATTTCTAGGGGAGTTTTATTTTCTTCACATTTCTGAAGTAGAAATGCTAGACTCCTGTATATGTCCACACTTCTGAAGGTTTTGGAGGAATGCAATACTAATAGAGCTGGAAATCTCTAGATAAAGCAAGAACAAGTTTCAAGAGGAGAAGCCTTGAAAACTTTATTGTCCTGACTTTGGGAAAAATTAACCTCCTAGGTGCACTTGCTGGCTCAGAATGTGCTCTTACATCTATAATATGGTTTTACCCATGCAGGTGGACACCATTCTTCTCTCTCCTTTTCTGCTGCCTGATGTGGATGGCATCCACTTGATCATGAGGAATTACAGGTAGCTCACCTAGAAGGGCACATTTCATTTCTCACTCTTTTAAGCATAGTACTTTGTTCCTGTATCAAAAAGAATAATGAATTCTGGAGCTCGTGTAGAAAATCTTGCTACTGCCTGTAAAAGGAATATCTCATTCTATCTTGCCTGTGTACATAATAATCTTGTTGCCTCATCAACCCAGAGCTAGTAGCAGAAATTTGACTACAATTCTTAGCAGCAGAAAGGACAGGTGAGCTTTGAAAGAACTTGCTGCACTAGTTTGAGGCATGACAATGCCTAAATATTTAATTCAGTCTCTTCTCTTTGAGTTACTGCTTTCTAGCCCTCCAGCAAAAATGGCAGGGGGCTGGCCGTGATTCATATTCTTCCAGACATTGTTTAGCATCAGCACTGAGGGTGG
This sequence comes from Geospiza fortis, assembly GCF_000277835.1. Taxonomy (NCBI): domain Eukaryota; kingdom Metazoa; phylum Chordata; class Aves; order Passeriformes; family Thraupidae; genus Geospiza; species Geospiza fortis. Next base: position 6,821,784 of record NW_005054326.1, on the reverse strand, counting down.
GTTTGCACTGTGCCCCCAGACTGGGAAACAAAGGCTGTGAGCACACAAGAGCAGGGTGACCTTGCTCTGCACCAGTAAAAGGCTGCATCAAATTGCTTTGGTGCTGTGATTTAAAGTTTTATCTGTAAAATATGCAAAAATATGTGTTTATTATAGATTCTGATTCTGAGCCTAAAATATGAGCTTCTGGAGAATGAGATTTTTCTTTCTTTTTTTTTTTTTCTTTTTTTTTTTTTTAATTAGAGGTATGCACCTACTGGTCTGAAGAACCCTGACTCTAGATCAGGAAAGAAAATTTCAGGAGAGAGAGGTATTTTGGCAGCAATTAGCACAATAAATTGGTTGTAAATCAGGAATGTTGTTAGAATCTGGTGGACAGAGAAGTCTTTCAGTCTTTTTCTGAAGGAAGTGCAA
>NW_005054326.1:6821181-6821329 GCF_000277835.1 Geospiza fortis | reverse complement strand
CTGTCCAGTGTCCAAAGGCAGATAAGGAGCAGGATGGACGCTGGCATTAAACAGTTTGACAGCACTGTGACTGCACTCCTTTGTTATCCTTACCATGCCTGTGCTGGCATCATTAACCTGATATGAATATGTACAAAAGAATGTGGGA
>NW_005054326.1:6816501-6821169 GCF_000277835.1 Geospiza fortis | reverse complement strand
GCTGAAATATTTGCACTGATCTGTGGCAGTAAAGACGTACAATCTTACACCATAGTCAAATATAATTCAGACATAGCAAGGATTACAAATGCCTAGTAGCTACTCTGGAGTCATAAAAATCCTCAGTGGGTGCAAATCCATTGAATCATTGAAGAGTTTGGGTTGGAAGGGGCCTTAAAAGTCACCTGGTTCCAATCCCCCTGCCATGGGCAGGGACACCTTCCACCAGAAGAGGTTGCTCAGAGCCCCATCCAGCCTGGCCTGGAACGCTTCCAGGAATGGGACATCCAAAACTCTCTGGGCAACCTGTTCCAGTGCCTCACCATCCTCACAGTAAAGAATTCATTCTCTCTTCTCCAGAGTGGGGAAAAAGCATAAGCTTTTCTACGACCAATATTATTTTTAATTCTGTTCTAGAAATTAGGAAACAGGACAATAAGTTTCCCATTAACAGTTAGATAAAATTGAAAATAACGTGCTTATTGGGATATATCTGATTTGAAATCTAATATTTATTATCTATAAATCCTAAAAATCTTTCTTCCATAAACTGTTATTTTAAGACAAGCTCTAAATAGAATTATAAAAGATGAGATTTTTAAAAAAATGCATGTGAGTAATGAACATGCTCATTCATTACTCAAGAACTCAAGGCATGTATTTTGTTGAGGTGAATGTGAGCACAAATTTGGTACTACAAAAGTTCCATCTTAACACTGGGAAATAAAAGGTGCCCAACAACACATGGTTAATTTTCCATTGCTTGGTGAGTGTTCTGCTTTATGCTTACCATAAAAACTGAGCCATTGAATCTCTAAATCTCCTGAATACACAATGGATAAAGCAGCGCAAAGACCACAGTTCTGCAGATGTCTTTGTGCTGACAATCTTCTGTAGCTACACAGAGACCCAGAAACAGAGCTCCCCTAGAGAAAAATTTGCAGACTAAAACTTTTCCTCTTTCACCAACATATTTAAGAATTAAGATTGAAATAAAATTTAACCTTATAATGAGGGCTGCTTGCAAGTTCTGTAATTCCTTGAGAAGCCCATTCTGCTGGGGCATCTATCAAAGCTTGTGCACATTCAAAAAATCTTTTAATGTAGCTGGCACTTATAGTTTCTTCTGCATTCCCACTTTTATTCATTTATCTAAGCAGGTGTGGCATCTTGGCATAAAAATCCACATAAGAGCATTTAGAGCTGTGTTTGGATGAGGGCATATATATTTAAGTAGGAATGGGTGGCATATATATTTAATATATAATGAATGACTTTATATATATTATATATATTATATATATTTATATATAATGTATTACATATTTTCAAGTAGGAACAGATTTTGTTTGAAAAATCATGTTTTCAGCAATGTAAAATGTGTTTTGTTAGTAAAAAAATGGATAAACTCTTTTGGTATTTTGTTGTGTGGCTACAGTAGATGTTATTATGCAAAACAACAATGATTCCTCCAGCCATCATTAACATTTTATTTTTCAAGTGAAAATAATTAAGTTCCTTGTAGTTATTAATATTTTAACATTATAAACGTGTATTAAAAAAATCAAAAGCTATGTTGTTTTCTGTTGAAAGAAATGCCGACCAAATTAGTCCTGGGCAAAGAGTGCAAATTCATTTCTAAGATTAATTTGCTCTACAATGCTTATAATCAGGAACCTTTTTGTGTTTGACTTTTATAGCAAACATCCTTTTGGCAGAAATATATAAAACACTGAACTTTAAGTGACCACTGGAGAATATTTGTGGAAAACAAACCAAATTTATAAACATAAATATTGCATTCCCATCCTCAGTTAATCAGGATATGAAGCTTCCCATCTGATCTGAATACACATTTTAAATCAACCAGCACAACACAGATTTCAGCTTTTGAATGCTCATGTTAAACTGCTTCTGCATGGTTTATGGACCAAGAAATACTAATGAAAATTAATAAGATATCTAAATTATATGGATTTGGGGTTGTTTGGGCACTGACTTAATTACAAGTAGTAGAGCACATAAGAAGAGTGGGTGCAGGATGAAACCATTGGTGTTGAGAGTCGATGCCCCTGTCACATTTTTAATGAAGTTTAAGGTGGCTCCCTGATGAATGAATGAATGAATGAATGATGAATAATCAATAGTGGATATAGGATGTTAGGCACACTCCTGGATCTCTCCTTCAAGGTTCTTTCCCTTAGAAAGGAATCCAATTCCTAACTCTGAGAGCACCCCTAGATGCAAAGTAAAGCACAGAGCAAGGGAAGAGCTGGACTGGAATAGGTGATCTGAAACACAGCCAGGGCTGCAGGTGTGTCTTGTGTGTCCAGTGCTTGCTGGTGGAATTTATACTACAAGGTACTTCCATGCAATATGGAAAAAATCACTCAGTGTTTCTATCCAGCACTTATATTTCTGAAGCAGTCCAAAGTATTATTGTAGGAGCCAAAAAAGCTTGCACATAAACATAAAATATATAAACACATGGATGTTTCAAAGAGCATAACCACACGTATGTATTTCTTTTGGGGTCACAGTCTTCAAACATTCCACATAATTTTATGAAACACATTTAAATTACTTTGTGATAAAGATTTTTTTTTCCCTCACCAATCAATCCAGAGCACAGACTAGCTTCCTTCAACGAGAAATGATGTGTTATTTTAATTTCACAGTATGTACCTTTCTGACATGGAAGAGAGATAATATAATAAATTTTCTTCTACTATGATCTTTAAAGTCCATACCTAAATCACCAGGGTTACACATTTGAAACAGTAAAAGCCTTGAATTATGTCACACAGCAAGACAGGACTGTCTAAACTTTTAGAGTTAGCAGTATGGTAGATTAGTTTCCTACCTTTTCACCTCTACAGAAGCAGCCTCACATGCTGGTGACAATTTAGCTCAGAAATAAAATGAGTTTGCAATTTTCCTGCTTATACCCAGTGGTTAGTCCAAAGGAACTGGTGCCTGGTTCTGGATGATTACCAGGGCTAGTTTAATAGAAACTTATCACTATCATAGCAGGGGGAGTGCCATATTAATGGCACATCAAATATCAATGCTCCTCCTCCCTTGGTCTCAAAAATAATGTGCTGGAGATTAACCTCAGCATGGCCAGCTTTCAAGGAGTTATGTGAAGAATTAGCATGCAGATGGAATTTCCTTCTTCTCCAGCAGATCAAATTTGAGTCACCTGCTGGGAAAGCCATGAGAAAATTTGCTGTCTTGGTGCACATAATCTGTAGATAAACAGCAGTTTTAGCATTCCACAAGGATTTTTTAAAAAAAGGTTTAAAATGTATAAAAATGTGTAAAATTATCTTTGGAAGAAATGAGTAAAATTTTGTGATTGATGTTTCTTTCAGTGCAGATACAGATGGACACACCTCCATTTTCTGGGTTTAATCCAGACATAATAGATGATTTCCATGTAAGCATAGAAGCTCTTTGTGAACAGAAATTAAGTGTTCATGGAACACTGTGTGTGTACAAAGTGTTGTACATGAGTGTACATAAGTGTGGGCTCATGTTGCTAAGTGTTAACTCAAAAAGCATCCATTTTATTAACTACAGATACAAAACCTAAGTTTGGATACTTGTGTGGGAAAAAAAACCGACTCAAAATCCCAAGAAGTACAGTTTTCCTTTCTATTTATTGAGCAAAATGGAGCTCTTATATAACAAAGAAAAATATCAAAAGTTTTCATGCCTTAAATTTGTTACATTTACTTGTTACTTGTCGCATGGCCTTGTGAACGTCTTCTAAGTGACACATGTTGATTCTTTTCTTGAATTTTATTTAAAATTACGTTCATTTGAATGTGCATTTTTCTTCATGAAAGCCAACATAATCAAATTGTTTTATCCAGATTTACACAGCAGGGCTCTTTTTATAATGATGTGATAGCTGCATTCATTAGGGTTATACTGGTATAAAAGTTAGATAGAGCTAGTGAGGAATCAGGACCCTTTTCTCCTCATATACAGATCAGTTTCTGCTGGAAACAAAACCTGCATGTTTTCAACTTTATATATTTTAAATTAGCTGTATCAAAAAAAGGGAATGATGTCTATTACCAAGACCTACACTCACTATTCATTATATCCAGAAAGAGAGGACAGGCTCAGTTCATTACAAAGTTGTTAAATTTTTTATTAGACCCTGGCTAGTTAATCCATTAAATGGAACAAACTTCTTTTTCTCAAAGTTTAATAGCTTGCTTACATCACACTGTGAAGCACATAAGAATGTGCACAAGAGACAGCTCAAGTTTTGAAAAGTTTTATCTTTTCATAGAGTTGTTTATCATATGAAACAGATGTAAATATATAGTAGCCTTGTTTAAGACACAGGAGAGTTTTTAATGAATACTTTGCATCATGTTTAGTGTCTTTTATACATTATTTTGATCTATGATTTGTTCTGAGTGCCCTCTACTGAAAAGTGAGACGAAGTGCTTAATTATTTAGTACCCAAAGATGTAATGCTAACAAAAAACAGTAGAGAGTTGTACATTCTTAAAAGACACATGCATTGATACATGAAAGGCTTTAGAGCAAATGTACTGCTTCAGAGATAAGTGCATTATGTGAATGTGTTTATATGTATATTAAAATATGGTGTATTTGTGCCTTCTGCTTTCAACTGTCTGAACATAT
>NW_005054326.1:6805974-6816483 GCF_000277835.1 Geospiza fortis | reverse complement strand
GTTGAGTAACAGGCATCTCATGAGAGTTTGCACCAAAACCCCTGGAACTTAACAAGGATCTGCTCATTAGTTCAAGTGGATTGGCCCTGAGTAGGTACTGTACAATATTAATCAGGTACACAGACAACTTCAGGACTGTTCTGCTACTGTAGGACAACAACAAATTAGAGGAAGCAAAAGTAGCAGGATTTTATGCATACACATATATATAAATATGCAAATCTCTGTCTCTCTAAACAGCTAAAATGAAATGTTCATCTTGAATGCTAATTGATTCCTTACTGTTCAACAAGCTTCCCATCCACCATGAATTATCATGGGTTTGCTCAGTAGAGATTATTCAAAACTCATACTTTAAAGTGCTGCATTATTATATTTTTAGTTTTTTATACCCTATTGGCATATATTTTTTAAAAACAGTCCTCATTGATTACTCCCAGCCAAAGGACACGCAGATTTTTTTGTTGAAGTAAAAAAATAATAATAATTTTAAAAAGTGCATAATTTTCTGTTTGATTAAACCAGCAAGATATGATGCTTCCTCACGGTATTGGTTAGTAAATGTGGGTAAAGGATTGCTATCTGGTACTGCCAACCCAAGTGTATGAGCTGGAGATGCCCTGCCAATAAAGCTCTCTCCATCCCACTGTAATAAATATGATGTGTCACCTGCTCCTGAATCACAGCTCAGTGCTTCTGAACTTTATTGGCCACCTTCACCAATTGTCTCTGGACTCAGTGCACTGCTCACTATCATTTGGGTGTCAGCCTCACCTCCTGTTCTAGCCTGCTTTTCTTTTTCAGGTCCTCTCTTAGCTTTTAAGCAAAGTTTTCTGCTTATTTGGGGGGATTTTTTGCTAGTCAGAGTAGGCATAACTTTAAGCATTCATTTACCCTTTATTTCTCCAGTTTATTTACACTTTTTTTGATTTTAGCTTCTCCAATATGTTTCCTTAGTCCCTCTGAAGAATTTCTTGCTGTTAATTCTCACTCAAGTAGCTGACTACAACTCATATCAGGTCAGTCTTTTTTTCTGTTTCAGACTCTATCTTCTTTAGATTTGTTCACCAAATACCATATAAATATTGTGCACTGCAACTTTTTCTAAATTTTTTTTAATGGATCTCTTAAATATCAGTCTCCTTTACATCCTCATGATCCTTCTTCCACCAAAACTGCTTTCACCATCACTGCCATAAAAAATATTGTTATAAAATTATTAGTTCATTAGCTCCCAGCCTTACTGTTCTCTCTAATGAGTTCAGATTACCTTCAGAATTAGAAATTATAGAATGTTATTTTGTTGATGATGTAGAAAAAATTCTACAAATACAGATTTTATTTGGGTTAGTTCCTCACACAGAATTTGTATAACACATACACAAGTGAATTTGCAAGTATGCAGAAGCACACATTTACTTTATTCTTTTATCAAGGATGTTCCAATCCAGACCAGTTTGAGTTCATTTCTCAAACAGATTTTCCACTTCCTAGAGGGCACACCTCTATTCATTGCAATTCCACATGCCCACACAGCAATATCAGCTGGATCTGTGCATGTTCTGATGTGAGTCATGCTCTCATGTAGGAGACCAGTGGAAGGGTTCTGGCCTCCCAGAAGATGAGTAGCGGAAGGAGAAGGTTCTACAAGAAGGCTCCAAAAGTATTTTGGACTATGCCTTCCACCACAGATGATGTTCATCATGAAAAATAATCCAAAAACCTCCATGAGATCAGTCTGTGTGAGAACTGGAAGGCTAGTGAAAGGGTAATTCCTTTCCCCAGAGCCTCTTACTTCCGTTGTTCCACAGAATAATGCAACATCTGGATGCTTTCTGTGTGTGCCACTGTCCTAGAAGACTGAAATTCTAAATCTCAGAGTTGGATTTACTGCCCTGCACTGCAATTCCTGTTCCTGTTTGAGCTGGCCATCCCTCCCCTGCCACTGACATATTTTCTGAAAAATACCTTTGCCAGGATTTTTCTCCTGAGAAGTTGAGAGGCCTCAGAAACAAAATGTAAACAATAATGATCTGATTGCTTGGAATGTGGTTTGGAGGTTGCTTACGAACAGGCGCATCTTTGATTGGTCCCATGTGAATTGCTTTAACTTAATGACCAATCCCAGTCCAGCTGTGTCGGGACTCTGGTCAGTCATGGGTTTTTTATTATCATTCCTTTCTAGCCTTCTGATGTCTCCTTTCTCTTTCTTTAGTATAGTTTTAGTATAGCATTTTTAATATAATATCATAAAATAATAAATCAGCCTTCTGAAACATGGAGTCAAGATTCTCATCTGCTCCCTCATCCTGGGGACCCTCAAACACTGCCTCACTCCCCAGTCAACAAAGAATATGTATGCCAGAAGAAAAACTTATCTGAAGGTAGCAAGTAAGAGGGCTCAGATAGTTCACAGTACAGTACCCACTTCTGTCCATCAGCTATGAGCAGACGACAGATAATACATCTACACTGTAAATAGCTAAATGCAGAAAAGACAAAGAAATTCTTCTGCACTCTTCTTTTATAGGCTAAGGCTTTCAGAACTCGAGAGCTCTGATTTTAAGCTGATGGACAGGCGCAATGGGTTCACTATCTATTAGTGTATATTAGAAAAACATTTTAGGCTGCTCTGAAATAGAGCAAAATATGAAATCTTCATCAAAATATGAATATATTACCTGTCTCATAGCTAGACTTACAAGTGACTTCTTTGTTACCTTCTTTCCATTAAATCAAATGATAATTTGATATGGAGAAGAATGCAGCTATATATTTATCCTTTTTGGGCAGAAGAAATTGCTGTCTACAGTGCCTGACTCAGAATTCATGCAAAAGCTTTTAAGTTTACAAAAAAAAAAAAAGCTTCTTTTATGTTTTTCTGCTTTTACTTTAAAACCTGCATTTTTAAAGTTCATCTCCTAGTTTTCTCCCTAAGTGCATCATTCACAGTTAGGAATATGAAACACTCCATGTTCACAGTTATTTGGCAGTGATTCTCCCCTAAAACTGTGTCTTGATTTCTGAATTTTACAGTAAATGGAAGATGCTGTAATTGCGCTAGTCCAGAATTTTGCTCTCAGTCAGGTAACATATGACTTTATCAAAGCATCATTACATTATTTTATCATTATATTTGCTGCCTTTGACTATATGCGTTGTAAACCATTCGGGAAAAACATTTTTAATTGAAAAAGCATCTGTGGGAACTAATTCTGGGAAACAAATGTAGCATTTTGCAGGTATAGATTTTCTTTTGAAATGGTAAAGCATCCTCTACAGTGCTACCATGTTCCTTCTCAGATAGCCATTTCTGAAATTATAGAAACACTACAACACCTCCCTGTAAGGACACAGAGAGCAGCTATCAGGAGAACCTTCCCATGAAAGTTAGTGAATCACATGTTTTAGAGACTCAGATGTCCTACCAAGAATGATTGAAATTGCTTCCACCTCTTTCACGTTCTGCCTCACCAGAATTTATTTATTTTATTGTTCATATACATTCACCATGATTGTATGACAAGTTAGAGACCCATGATATGAAATCTTGATGAAACATTCATGATTCAGCCACATTTGAGACATGATTTTTACATGTTTGGGTTGTTCCTATGGGTAAATTTCCATATATCCTTACTCATTCCAACATCCCCATATGCATCCCAGACTCTTACCAGTGTAGTAGGGCAATCTGCCAGCATATTCAAACAAGCTGAAAATATTTTCTTTCCATAAACACTAAAAAAAAAAAAAGCTTAAAATAAAATACCCCTAATACAGCCTTCACAGTTATTAATTGCTGTGACCTTTAGGCAGGTTCTGCTGCTGTCAATCTCCCCAGTGCTCACACACCAGATCAAGAAATTTGTAAATATTGTACTTTGTGATATGATTACTAACTCAAGATGGGTAACCAGACTTCAAGGTGATGTGGAAGACATCAGCATTCTTACCATTTATTTAAGCCATTTGCAAAGCCTCAGTTGTGGGTCCCCACCAGGAAATCTCACCTCCTTGAGGCTGAGGGCAAAAACTTGCAGCACGCTTTTCCTGGTGCGGCAGACTTGTCCATTTTGTCAACCCGTGCAGGAAAAAACTGATGTCACAGCCCTGTGTGCTCCTTTCCTATCCCTTCTGGGAAGCTTTGCTCACTGCCAGCCCCCAGCCCCTCCAAAGACTCCAGTCAGCAGCAACCACACTCTGCTGATGGAAGACCCCACAAACAGCTCTCTGCATGGTACTAATTCATTGTCTTTGGGTATTGTGTCTGACTTATTCCCCTGACTGTAAACAAAAGCAGCGATTCAGGGCTAGGAAGAAATCCCTGTATTGAATGATTATGGAAAATCGGAGCTGTGTTAATTAGAATTACCAGGGATTAGCTCCTTTCTCTCGCTGAAAAACAAATTAAATTACAAATTATTAGAGAATGGAAAAGGTCATTTTAAACCCAACAGAATTTATTTACCATGATCCAGGTGGGAAACTGGCTCTCTGAGAATCACAGCATGAGATATTACTTTATGATTGGGCACATTGCTAAGGTTCCACGACCCAGCCAAAATATTATGCAGCAGGAGTTACAAGTGCAAAAGGCACAGCAGGGGGAATCAGATTAGCTCTCAATTACCTAAGAGGACTGCTCTGGTTGAGGAATGGTAAGGACTACTGTGCTCTTGCTGCCCCTGTCGCTGTGCAAGCAGCAGACCTGGCTTGCAGGACGTGTCAGACACCTGCAGGCAGCTCTGCCTGTCCCCCAGTAAAATGGGGGCAGGAGGAAGGCAGCGGGGTGACGCTCCTCCCCAGATGTGTGAATGGCACCTTCTCACTCCAAAAGTTAGTTTTCTGTGCTTATTTTCCAGCACCTGTTGTGAACAAGGAAAGTTGTTCCTTATTCCATGATCCACTGGTTAAGAGCTGAGAACCGAGCAAAGTCCTGATGCAAATGAGCATAATTTCTATTGTGATTAAATGGCACTGTACCCACTTAAGTCAAAGCTGAATTTGGCCAGTAACATACACCAAGCTCCAAACTAGTGATGACAGAGCTAATTAAGAAATAATGACAGCGGAATAGAACAATGTCACAGGATAAAGGTCTCCTGCTCTCAACAAATGCTGAAATGAGGCTCATTTATCACGAATGAATGTCGAGGCAGAGATTCTATCTTCTAAAAGCATGGAGCTTTACTCTTTCAACAATGCTGAGTAGTAATTATTTGTTTCTTTTATGTGGAACTTAATGATTTATATGGATGAAATAATTTTATTACCTACATGTACATCTCTACAGTGGCTATTGATAGTGTAGGTGAACAGGTGTTTATTCCATAATAGTTGATCTATTTCATTCTAATTATCTTAGGATTTGAATTAAATGTATTGCAGCAGAAGTGTTGCCCTTCAAAGCAAATGTTTTTGCTGTAGCTGCACTACCACAAATTATTTCAGTGAGTTTTGTGCTGTTCCATTAGGACCTAATCACACATTCACTGAATAGTGTTGCTGTGAGAGCAGGATACAACCAAATGGACCACAATACCCTTAATTTATCAGGATTTTTAAATTAAATATTTTTTTAAGCAGAATAAATTTGGAGCTGTTATAGGAGGCACTCAACCATGAAAATCAAGTAGATAGGAACAAAACTGGAACAAAAATTATACTCACCAAACAAACTCCTTGTGTCTGTGTTTAGGTTGATAATAGAGCTTGAAAATCATTAAGGAGCATGCTCACAGCTGTATCACTAGAAGGCACACAGAAATTCATTCGATGCAAAGGAATAGCCCAAATTAATCAGCAAAACCTGGCTGCATTGAACAATTCTAATAGAAAAAAATACCTTATTTCACTAAAGCTTAGGGTTGGCTTGTATTACCAGAGAGTATTTTAAGAAAGTTTGCTTTCAGGAAAAACTTTGAAAAGTATGTTGAGAGAAGAAAAATATTTTTTTCCTATAATTCTATGGGTTCTTCAAACCAACCAACTTTGCAAATCATTATTTCAGTGTGATATCTTGTCCTGAAGCTGAAGAAAACTTGCTAATGCCAGTCACATCCTCATTCTTCAATAAGTGCAACAAAGAGAAAGAAGGGAAGGTAATAGGAAGAAAAATGGCAACAGAGATTGTTAACATGCTATGATTCAATAGAACATGTCCTTTTAAGGCACCATGTCACACATACATGCTCAAACACATTGCTTCTCTGTGACCTTGCTTTTATTCTGCTTCAAAAATTAGGTGAAAATGATAAATGAGAGGCTGTATGGATACAGCCACAGAGAGGAGGCAAGGAAGCCCTTCAAGCCCTTCAGCTGAGAAATGGCAAATATACAAGGTTGATTGGACCCAAAAATACTTCATCTAGTTAAAACAAACAAACAAACAAAAAAACTAAAATAAAAAAACCCTATCAGAGGTGGAAACTGTCTTTAATTTGCCCTTCTTACTTCTTCCAACAGTCTGTCCGCTGGACACACCAAGTGAGGACCAAACTATATCCATCCTCCCCATGAGCCAGGATAAGCTCGAGGGATCTGCTGGCTGCTCTGCCATTCCTCCTGCTCAAACAGCCACAAAAAACACCACAGCCCATGCTTAGGGTTTTGCAGTGAAAAAAGGGATTTTATGTAATTAGCTGCTAGTAGCTAAAAAGCAAACAACAACTCACAGTGGATGCACGGCTCCAAGACACCAAGAATTTGTCAATGCCATGCATCACATAAAAGCACAATTTGAAATAAAATACAGTAGTAATCACTTTGTCCTCTCTCCCTAACCAATTATTCTGCAGGACTTATAGTAAATCTTCATAAATTGTTCCAAGCTATACATCTTTTAAAAAATGTTTTCACAAAACTGCCAACATTGTTAGCTGCTGGCTCTCAGAAGTGGCTTCATCTGCTTGTGCAGGTCCTGAAGGACTGTTTTCGCTCAGATTTGTAGTCTTAAGTACCAACTGCACCAAATCAAGTGGAAAAAAAATAAACTAGCAGTTGCTCAGTATTTCTGAAAATTGAAGAAGCATCTGTTTGGATAAAATATGGGGAGCTCTTTTTATGATTATGAGTTTTATTCACAGTAAATTAGAAGTTGGAAGAAGCAGCTCAGAGAAGGACTCTGTGGTACCACATATTATGAAACTGTGGAAGCAAGAAGAAAAAATTATAATGATAGAAAAAAATTAAAAATTATATATATTTTTTTTATTACTGCTTAAACTAAGGAAGAGTCTCTGCTCATATGTGCTCATGGCAGTCTTCCTTTCTAATTCACAGGTTAGGAACATTCAGCTTTGACTGGCTCCTGGACTGCTGTTATGCCTTTTTTTTTCTTCACTTCTTACTCAAAAGTAGAGGATTAAAAATACGTAGATAGAGTAAAGCAATGTTTAAAGTTTCAGGGTTTATTTTGCTGTTTACAAGGAATTTACGGGGATGTTATTGGGGGAAAAATGTAACTGTGTACAAAAAAATTGTAACTGTAGCAAAGACAAACCGTGTTTGTAACCGATAGTTTCCATCTTTTCTTCTTCTTATAGCTTCTTAAAAGCTGAAAGTTGAAATCTCTTTTCCTCCAGCCCCAATGGTTTGGTGGTTTTTTGGTTTTTTGGGTTTTTTTTTTTTTTGGCATCCTTATTGGCTTCCAAATCAAGAGACCAAGGCCAAAATTTTTCTCTGTGTTTATATATAGGCTACCTATATTGCCTAATCTTCAAAATCCCCAACACAGTCCTCATTAAAGGATACTTCTCACAAAACGGAGCATTTTGCCCCATTTTTCCTGTCCAGAGCATAGTACCCTTACCTCTGCTTGGACACTTCATGGACAACATGAGGATGTGAATATGTGCAATTAATTTGAAAAAAAGAGGAATTTTCTCCCTTAGTCAAGAGGAAGCTGTCAAGGCAATATGAATCTGGTAATGGCCAGCAGTCAGAACCACAGGAGTTGGTATGGTCTGGCCTGATGGCACTGCCTGGAACCCATGAGGCAAGAGGTTACTGTGTCCTAAAACACCATGTGAGACCACTCCCACAGGGAAAATTAATGGTCTTGGTGGATACCAGGGCACAGGATGCAGCTGCATATTAATTTAAAAATTGCCAGGCTATTGAAAATCAAAGCAGTGGGAGTTGTAGCTCAAAAACAAGCTGTTATGTCCTTCCATATGCAGAAAAAGTTGTTTTCCACTGAAAGAACATATTGGAGAAAAAATGCCATGATTGGTAATCTGAATTTATATTTAAGACTAAAATCCTCAATAGAAAAGCATCTTCTTCATCAATAACTTGACTCCAAAAATAAAAGTTGTTTCTGGAACTGGTTTAGGACATGTTAGTCAGCATATCTCGCCAGAAGAATCATTGATCTCCTAGTGAAACTAATCTCATAGTACTTAGAATGAGAAAAACTATTCTATTGATTAATTTCAGTTTATATCCATGCTACTTACTGAAGTACAGGATTTAGATAATTTAGATGCCTTTGACAAAGGTACAGTAATACTAGTTACTGTGGCTGGTGTTTGCTATATGCCTAAAAGCGTTCTTTTAAAATATTTAGGACATCTAGGAGAGATGAGTTGGTTTCCACTTTCGGATACTTACCTGAAAATCTTCAAAAGCAGGGACTTTTTTTTTATTATTTACTGTAGAATGCACCTGTCTGTGCTTTTCTGCACCTTTTCTGCACCTGTATATATCAATAACATCAATAACACCAAGGTGGTGTGATTTTCACTGAAATGAAGTTCTTGTGTGCAAAGGCAAGCAGTAGAGGAATGCACCAAAGTCTCACTGCACAAATAAAAAAGCAGGATAGCAAACTGGTCTATGTGTGGAACTTTACTATAATCAGTGGCAAAGCTGCCATTCACTTCAGAGACAGAAAATTTCATTCATGGGCGGTGTGATACGTCCATGGGCACAGTCTCTAGAAAAGTTCAAAAGTGAAGGAGCTTAGGTCTCAGCCTTTAAATGAAGTCCTTGCTGGCATTAATACCAATTTCTGATTAAGACCCTTTCTATGTATATGTGCCTCCTGTTAGCTTTTGCTAGAGTTCTGGGTGAGTCTCAAAGATAAACAGACTGCTTAATTATTAGTTGGTGATGCATGACAGAATTTTGGGAACAGGACTGTAAATGTCACACAGACAGTAAATATGTTCATATTTTGAAGTTTGGATGCAGGCAGCAGTTGCCTTCACTCTAATGAAAATATCTACATACATTTTTATTGCTAGCAAGACTATTTTAATAATTATACAGATTTAGTTCCCTATGAGGGTGAAAGGAGTCTTCAAATAGACCTCCACAGTTCTGTGCCCTGCCTAGCTACAGTCTAAACATTCTAAAATTTGACAGAATATTTTGCAGCATTAACAAAGGGTTTTGACAGTGCCAGTTTCAGGAAAGACATTAAATGGGGAACAATTTCTTTAGTAGCATCTGATATTTCTGAAATAGGTGTTATATCTCTGAAAAAAAAAGCTCTGTGGAACAGATTTTGTGTTGATGTTACAGTTTGTGTACAACTCAGTCTACTACTTCCCTAAGATATTGAAAAGTGCATATTCATGAATTCATCTGTATAAATGCATGCTCCTTCAAACCACCAAAAGGCTGGGGTTTAGAAGTATCTTCTTGTGTTTTTAACAAGTATCTATGCTATACAAAGTATAGAATTTCAGAATTAAAACTGGAATAATAATTAATTTTCTTATCCTGTAATTCAGCTATCGAAGGATGGCTTTAAAGTTTTCAACTGTTAACTTGACAGTTTGCTAGAGATATTTGTTTACAGGTAACAGATAAAAAACTCAAAATCTAGAGGGAAAAAACCCCACAGCAGCATAGAAGTTAACTTCTCATGCCTATGAAACCAAGACACCCAAGCAGCAGACTACAAGCAGCGCTGCTAAGCAAACTGCTGGCAGACATCCTTCCATCTATGCCTAGTTAGAATTAAGCACTGCAAGACATATTTATGCAGTTGAACTTGAGGAATTTTCCCACAGAAACATAAACTTGTGTCAGAATTTCAGTAAGTAGATGAACAAGGTAACAGATGAAGTCTTGCTCAGCTCCATAGCCAATAACTGAAACAACCACTAGTGGCATACACTGCGCTGATTTTTAGAAGTATATTCAAACACACGCCGCAGCTGCAACTTTTTTACCTATAAAATAACCCAACTTTACAGAATTTGTAGACGAAACAGACCAGACAATCGTAAGGTTGCTCTAACTTCTTTAGAAGTTAAAGAAATCGACAGAGTCAATGTCGATTGCGGGGAAGCGGAGTGGAGACGGTGATTTTGGTCGATGAAGTTCCTCGACGCCGCTCAGTAGCCCGCAATGAAGATCACCGCGCCGAGGTCACCTCGGAAGAAACGCTGGGGGAAGAACGAGCGGAGCGGTGAGGAACCAGCTCGGCTGGTGAGCGGCCGAGGAGCTGCGCCCGGAGCGCCCCGCTGTCCCCGCGCTGTCCCCCCGCTGTCC
>NW_005054326.1:6804425-6804533 GCF_000277835.1 Geospiza fortis | reverse complement strand
CTTCCTCTCTTGGCCCCTCTCTCGTTCCCGCTGTCCCTCTGCGTTCGGGGTGCGACACTGGGGTCCGGGCAGCAGGCTCGGCGGCGGGCAGGGGGGGCAGCCGGCAGG
>NW_005054326.1:6681000-6804396 GCF_000277835.1 Geospiza fortis | reverse complement strand
GCCTCCACTTTCTGAGTGGGGTTGAAGGGTTTTGCATCCTCTCCGCTCATCGCTGGGGGAGGCCGGAGAGCCGTCTGACAGGCATTGGGAACCTGTGAAGTCAGGGCAGAGCTTCGGACCGGCCCGGGACACTTGCACAGGAAAATTTGGGTAGGGTGGGAGGAGAAAATTTGGGTTAATTTAAACGTTCCAAATTCAGAAAAATTGTCATATTGAAACTAAGATTTTGAGTCCTAATAGTGGTGCCTTTGGTCCCTGATATCTGGATTTTCTGCACCTTTTGGAACCAACTCCGCACTTTTACGTTATCCTGTGTGGTGCTCTCTGGACACCTTGTTTTCCTCAGCACTTATTTTTAGGACAGGGCTTGAAAGTTGCTCAAAGTTCCGGGCTTAATTTCAGCTAGATGGGATTGATAACCTCTACTGTCTATCCATAAATGCAAATGAACAGCTTGCGTTATGGCCAGCACATGCCAAGTGTAACAGTGCAAATTAAATAAATTAACACTGGGTCATGTAAAGCAGCAGGTTCTCAGCGTGTGCGCCAGCTGCGCTGTCGCTGCCCCCTCAGCTGATGGGCTTTTTGTTGCTGCTTTCTTTTCTTTGAATACCCGCAGATTTTACCACAAATTTCGGGTTATTTGTAGTACATCAGATCAAAATCACTGTTGTCTGACCCTGCTCTAGTCATCCCAGCCCAACCCAGCCACTGGGGCAGGGCAGCAAGGTGAGGAGGGGCGAGGGGGCTGCAGGCTTTCCCCCAGCACAGATCATGAATATTCTCATCATGCTCTGTGTTAGTCTCCATGGTCTGAATGGGAGAAGGTTGAATGAAAACAGCATTACCCTATGGAGCCTGGAAAATTGGGCTCTGCAAAGTCGGTGTATAAACAGGTGGGATATGAAGGACAGAAAACATTCCATGAGGTAAACCAAGATCTGCTGTTTAGAAAATGTGAATCTTCAACACTTGGTTCAATGGTGCATTATGTATAATTAGATGAGCTTCTTTTTAAGCATTTCTTGAAAGTCAGCAATCTTCTTTGATTTCCATTTGTAATACCTTATAGTTGTTGGATTAGGGAAAAAAATAGAGTTAACAGGACCTGGAGCCATTGGCGCCACATCCCAGCTGAATTCCTGAATCTCACTTTTTCCCCCTTAAAAGGAAACCAATATTAGATGATGGGTGTCAACTTTATTGAGATGCACAGTATATTGAGCATTATCTCATTAACAACACTGCTAATGAACATATAGTAATACTCTGTCTCCAAAGGAGGACCAGACACACTGTCATTTCTGATAATTCACAATATTTTAGCATGTAAGCACTTAGGTAGACGAGATATAAACATAACTTGCATCAATTTTATGAGCAGAAATACTCTAAATACAGTTTAAGCTGAGAGAAGTGGTGTCACTGAAAAGTGAGCCATGCCAAATCTCCTCTTCATATGCACATAGAGTTCTTTGTCATCTTTATGAATAAAGCTAATGTTGTCCAGAGCACTGAACAACCATGGATCCTCTTCATGAAAGGTGGAAATGTTAAGTCCATTCTGTTTTCCTTGTTTCAAAAAGATTCCTAAAAATATCACAAAGGTAGAATAGGCAAAAATCACTAATGAGATGTCACTAAAGGAGAGAAGTCTAAATTGTACCAAGCCTGACAGAACTCAAGAAACATTTGGACAATGCTTCCAGGCACATGGTGTGATTCCTGGGGATGGTGCTCTGCAGGGCCAGGAGTTGGACTAGGTGATCCTTGTGGGTCCAAGGATCCTTCCAACTCAGAATATTCTGTGATTCTGTAAATCATGAGGAGCCACATATTTGAAAAGGAAAGAACGGTGCAAGCAACCTTTCAGAAAGTAAAAGATGGCAAAAAGAAAAGCAGACCATTTCTATTTAATACAAGGATAAAAACAGGTTCTGGGAGTTGAAAACACTGTGAAATGCAACTAGAACTGCATTGGTAAGGTTATGTTAGTGAGTGTGGGGATAGCCTTCTGTTCAGCTAGACCATGAAAAGCAGCCAAGCTTCTCAGAGGAATCTGCTACTTGAGGCAGAAGATGCATCACAGGCTCAAAGCAAAATATAAGAAAATATTGACCCCATGACCCAAGAAGTTTCAGAGGGAAGCAGAGACGCTGGGCAGTGATTGTTTTTTTTTGGTAGTGTGTATGCCTAGATGAGAGAAAGAAGCATAAAAAAGATAAACAAACAAAGAAGAGGAAGCTGGAGATACAGTCAGAAGAAAAAATGGTGAGTATGGCTCTGGGAAGGCACAGTGTAACAAAATGAAGAAACAAAGCAGAAAGGGGAGATATTCACATTTCCTGCCAATAAGGGAACAGACAGGTTTACATCAAAGAAATGACTGATTATTTAACAGATTTTTCCTCTCAGTGCCAGCACCAACACCTTAGGACTCTCAATTACTGCTCACTACTTGGGTCAAGAAGGGGTAATCATATTCAATGTAATGAACAGTCAATCTACAGAACTCATAGCAAATAATCTTCATGAGATAGAAAATTTAGTAAATTTCTAAGAACTTTAGAGAAGTGAATATAGACATCTACTGTTACATTTTCTGCCACAGTAATGACAAGAACTATTATTTTGCTCATCTGCGGGGAATGCTCAAGTGAAAAGATTAGGAAGATGTTTAGGTTTATAGTACCTCTGTAGGATTAGATGACTGTGAGCTTTCTTCTGAAAGTTATAGCATTTGTGGCAAAATGCACAATTAGACGTGCAGCTGTTTTATTTTTATTTTACACCTCCAGTACATTTGGGCAAAATAATTAAGATGTCAATTATAAGAGTTAAGGTGGAAAATAAATGGGAGCTAGATGTGCAGGATTTCACATAATAAATTTTATCTCTAAACTTATTAAATTATTCCTTTTCTATAACTGTCCCAAACTCATATATGCAGTGTGGTTATACTGGTATCTTGGCTCAGGTTATCTCATTAAAAAAGGACTCCAATTAATTTTTTCAGCTAAGCATCCCTCCTCATTTTCAGTGGAACCAAGCGCATCAAAGGTCCCAGTTGTGAGCATTTCTGAAGATTAAGCCAATTGCACACACCATAATGAGAGGAGTTTGGACATTCTGCTCTAGGGACACATGTTTAAAATTCATTTTATGTCCTCTGCAAATGGTGGGTACTTTGTGCTCTTTGCCTTTTTTTAGGCCTGCTGGTCATGCAAAACTTTACTCTCTCATTATCAGTTCCCATGGGTGACAAATGTTTACTACAGAGCTGGAAACCCAGCTCTGCTATAAACATTGAGGGCAGATTTTAGCCCACTAGATTGGGTAGTGAATATCTTGAGAGTGATGCTCACTCTTGCTCCTTTGTTTGTCAGACAATTGATTTTTGAAAGTTGACCATGCAAAGAGCATCAGCTTCTAGGGGATCATTTGTTATTCATGTAAATATTCTACTGACAGTTATTCTGTTAACATAACAGTTTAACCTACCAAGTTTTTAACCCTACCCCTGACTGACAGTTTGCTATAAAAGTACAGAGGGAGCAAGAAAGCACTGGAGCATCCTACCCGTGGCCAGTCTGTAGTACAGACTCACTCTTCCACAAAGAGCAATGCCTTGTGCTCTCCTGCTGTAGCTGTCATGTGCCTCCTGTTGGCTGTCAGAAGCTTCTCTGACAGCTCTCAGCCTGCTGGGTGGCAGCTGATTTGGTTTACATTTAGTCCTGATTCCTTTGAACACACTGTGTTCACGCACACAATGCATACACATCCACAAGCAGTGTGAGCTGTGCCTGTGCTTGCACTGCCTGGATCTATTTAGGGGAGGGGGAAGAACAGATTTACCCCACAGAGTGCTTGTAAATTCTGCTCAGCTGTGCCAAAGCATGAAGGGGATGAGAAATGGTTTGGACAAATGTGAAATCTACAGTTATCAGGCTGTCATACAAGAAAGGAGCATTTTTCTTTGTGATAAAATAACTGTTGTGTGAAACAAGTGAGCATTCTGTTACAGAGAAATGAAACTGTGTCTCTGCTACAGGGGAATGTGAGAAAATCAAATAATAAACATTTTAACAGGTAACAGACCGACCAAATTATTTACCATTCAGCTCATCGCCTGGTTAGATCAATGTTGCTATCAGAGAAATAAGGCTTGGTGGGAAAAAAGTGCAGGGTTACTAAAAAGCATAACTTACAAGATCAGTGTTAATAAGCTGTGAAAGCCAGAAATACATCTAATCCAGCAGCATAAAGGCAAAATCAGGGGGGTAAACGTACCACTGAGACCAGACTTATTTACAGCAAATGTGAAGGCAGTCACAGCAATACAGATAGCAGCAGTACACAGAAAAAACTAAGAGGTTTACAAAATAATCTTACTCTACACACACTTCATAATGAAATACAGGAGAAAAATACAGAAAGATTTCTACCATCTGGAGAACAAGTCTGTAAAGATGATGAAGAGACATAGTATTTGCCTGGGTCCTGTCATATGTGTGAGGTGTGTGTTATATAATGCTAGGTGAGAATAAACATAGCCATGACAATTCAAAGATGACACTTGAGCGGCATGAACCTCCTTGCAGCTTGTGGTGTGCTTGTGGTGAGCAGCAGCCCAGAGAGCTCATGGTGTGTTCTGATTGAAAGAGGGTAGTGAGGGCATCTTGCAGACACAAAGAGATCCTCAAAAGTGTGAGAATTGCACAGGACCAAGCATAAGGCTCTAGGGTTTTTTCATTTAATGGAAAACTAAACGGGCAGGTCTGGGTCTAGCAATCCCTCCTGTTGAGATTAAGTGAGAGACAACAAGCAAAAAAGCATATAGGCCAGAAAGAGCCTTGAGAGTGAAGACCAATAATTTACAGACCCAGCCAAGCAAAAGTGAGACCCATCATCTCTAATATAACTTAGACAAATTGATTTTGACAAGAGATTAATAATTCTGTATGCTGTGATCATGTAGTAAATCACAGTGATCCTTGAATTCATTTAGCTCCCCTCCTGTCAGGAAAAAAGCTATCACAGAGTTCTGCTAGCATTAAGAAGTGATCTACCAGCCAGAAGATGGTGGTGGCTGTGTGAAAAAATATTCAGGCACCAGAATGAATTAACAGGGAGGGAACACATTCACAATAAGGCCAGAGTAAAAGTCTGAGGAAGATCTTCTAAGGATGCTTCTCCGTGGGAACAGGAGGTCACACCTACTCTTTTAAGTGAAAGGCTTTTTTTGCCATTTGATATCTAAGTCAGGTGTTTTGACAGGTTCAGATTGAGAGAGAAAATACAAGACTCTGCACCTGCCACTTTCTGAGGCATGCTAAAGCATCATGTCCCCATCTGAAGGGATTTGGATGAGACAGGGGTAATTGTGGAAGGTCTGCTAATGCAGAGTAAAAATTAATACCAGCAAGTTTTTATGTGCTTAAAATTTCCCCAAGGAAACCTAACAGCAGAAATGATGGGTTGAACCAACTACTTCATCTACATGGGGATAGGGGAGATTTATTGGCCCCAGGCCTTTTATAATTTATAAGGGCCCTGCTTCCCTTCAAATCCTAGAAAATCAGAGACATTGGTTTATCTGATTGAGCATAGATTGCCTAAAATGTAAGTGACCTTAATTTGGTTTTGAAATGGAAGTCTGCCAATGTGCATGTTTGCAAACGGATCCATGGGCAGAACTTTTCTGAGGCAAGTTCCAAACAAAAACTTTTTGAAATCTACAATACCAAACCCGGTACTCAAGACATTACCTAGCATCCAGAAAAGAAAAAAAAAGAAGCAACACATGGGGATATTTCTGAAGTACTTGCCTGATACAAAAAACGGACTATCAAGAAGATTTTTATGGTAGAAATGTATCAGAGGGTGTTTATAAAAATACAGAGAATTTTTGAGGCTTCTCAATACACATGCCTTTTTAAATGAGAAATATAAAATTGTCCAAAATTTCATATCTTGAAGGAGTAGTTTTAAATACAAAACCATGAGGAAACAGGATGCTTTCAGTTACTAAATTTTATCAAGACTAGAAATACGACATTTAGGGCAAACATCAGTAAAGGGAGTTCACCAAGAGTGAAATGAAATCATTGGAAGATCTCCCACTGACCAGAAGGGGATGGTATGAGAAAAAAAAGATCTTCTTGACATTCCTGAGTATACCAAGCATGAGAACAAGAATGGGAAATGCATAATTCCATAATATTTCTGAATTTTCAGAGGGATGTCCTGTTCTGTGCAAATCTAAATCATTGCAGACAATCTGCAATTACCAGTTCAGAAAAATTTGTGCAAGATTGGTTTTGTTTTCTTTTGGACCAATGAGAACATTATTCGCAATGTTGACAATGAATGCTGTCCCAGCATTATCTCCTCTGCCCTTTAGTCTTAGGCAGTCTTTGAATTTGTCATCAGTTCTATATCTTAAAATAATACTTTTTTATGTGAAGTGCAACCCTGGTCTGATGGCAAATCCATCCTTCAGTACCCATTTTTCTTCCCAATCAAGATTCCTTGGCAGGGATGTGAAGAAGCTCCAAGTCTGCAGAACCTCATCTTAATGTTCTACATTCTTCAACCAAACTTCCTATAAAACCTTAATAAAGGAGGCCTATCCAGCCCAACACAAAGGATTTGACTTCTCTTCAGATGATTTCACTCTTCACATAACAACAAATGTCTCATAATTGTTCAGTTGAGTGACTGACAGAAGAAAGGACATTAAACAATATGCTTTTTATGTCAATTTTTATTTCATGGCATGGTGATTGCTTTTTAGCAATTGTGGCAATAAATGTAATTAAGTAGTTTTTTGTAATGAACTATTTTTTGGTAATTTTTCTTGCAATTCAAATATTTTCTGTATTTGTTGCACTATGAAATTCAATATGTGAGGCTGTTTAATTTATTAATAAAATAGCAAAAAAATGAGACTGCAACTGCTTATAGAATTAGGTCCTTATCTCTGCTTGTAAGACTTTAGATATTTCATGGGATTATTTTCCAGATATAAAACATATTTTCTGTAAAGATTCTGGGAGCTTTTTTCAACTTTGAAGTAGCTTAATGGAAATCCAGAAAAACAGCTTAGAGAAAGTTGAAGTACAGGAGTAGGTGTTGAAAGGAGACAAGAAGTTATTTGAAGGCTTGAAAAATGTCTTGCAGTGAAAAACTTAAATTAGAATTGGCTAGAAATGCTTTGATGCAATGTTTTTCAGCTGATAGTATCTATTCATCAAATTGAAGCTCTGCTGGAAGGGATCAATTTTCATATTTCTGGTTTTGAAATGTTTCCAGCAGTTTCAAAGTTGTTAAAACATCCTCCTTCAACATTTTCCAAATGAAAAAAAAAACCTACAATTTTCAGTTCTAGAAGTCTTCCTCTCAAAATATAACCTAATTATGCCAACTGTCCCTAAACTGAGCTGGCAATATTGCAAATCACCCAAAATTGAATTTATTTTTTGTTTTCTTCTCTTTTTGTTTTTCTTAATTTTTATTTATTTCTGGCAGACCATCAACATTTTCATGAGTTCCACTTTTTGTCACGCTTTGAGAACTGAAAAAAAAATTTAGCCGGGCTGCCTGACAATTTGTCTGGTTCAATGTATCAAAGAAGGTTCTTCAGTGAGGCCCACCTCTGTATGAATATAGTAAATTTGCTTTTGGCTGTGCATTGGGTTTGCCTGGCCAGGTTTTGGTAGCAGGAGGGGGTTTGTGTGAGAAGCTTCTGGAATCTTCCCCCACAGAGCCAAAGCCAGCTGGCTCCAGGATGGCCTAGGCTGAGCCCCCCACACACAGGGGTTGCAGGAAAAGGTTTTTAAGAAGGGAAAAAAAAATCTGCTGTGCATCAGCAGCTGGAGGAGGGGAGTGAGAATTTGTGAGGAACAACTCTGCAGACACCAAGGTCTGTGAAGAAGGAGAGGAGGGGGATCTCCAGTGTGGTGGTGTTCACAGGGGTCCGAGGGTGAGGGAAGAGAGGAGGATCTGACTCCATGTTTCAGAAGGCTTGATTTATTATTTTATGATGTGTATTATATTAAAACTATACTAAAAGAATAGAAGAAAGGATTTCATCAGAAGGCTAGCTAAGAATAGAAAAAGAAATAATGATAACAAAGGCTTGTGTCTGATTGAGACAGTCTGAGACAGCTGGACTGTGGTTGGTCATTTATTAGGAACAACCACATGAGACCAATCACAGATCCACCTGTTGCATTCCACAGCAGCAGATAACCATTGTTTACATTTTGTTCCTGAGGCCTCTCAGCTTCTCAGGAGAAAAAATCCTAAGGAAAGGATTTTTCAGAAAATACCATGGCTAGGTGTGAGAGTGAGGTGCCTCCCACTGCAGGTCTTCACTGCTGCAGCCCATCCCAATCCCAAAGCAGGTGAATTCCCAAAGGAGGCCACGATCCTGTGAGGAGCCCACCCTGCAGAAGACCCCTGGCAGGATCTGTGGACCTGTGGAAAGAGAGAGGATCCCTCACTGGAGCAGGTTTGCAGCCAAGACTCCTTGTCGCTGCATTTCTCTTCACCGAGAAAAGCAAGGCACAGTTCTTCCCAAGAATATTTCTGGGTTTCACATTCTCTGAACCTCAGAGAAAGGAAAAACGATTCTTATCATTTGCTGTGCCTGTGTTTGTGCAAAAGTAGAACGCATTATGGAGAGTGTTTACCCACAGTGATGGTGTTTTGTTTCCTCGGTCTATCAGGGCCTATCCTGTGTGTATGTTGGGACTGTTGGGTGACAGTCACGGGATTCTGGGCAGTTGTGTGCAGTTGAGTGCTTGGCAGATTCAGTTTGGATGTAATGTAATATAATGTAATATAATATTGAATAATAGAGTATAATAAAGTAATTAATTAGCCTTCTGATAAGACGGAGTCAGATACCTCATTCTCTCCCGCTCTAGCCTTCTGATAAGATGGAGTCAGAACCTCATTCTCTCCCGCTCGTTGGGGGAAAAAATATCTACAATGACTGCTGACCCTGCAGTGGGCTGGTGCTGGGGCAGTGTGCTCCCCAAGGCCTGCTCCCAGCAGAAGGGACACCCTGGGGCAGTGTGTGGGAAGGATTCCCACTGGAGTTTGTGCAGGACTGGCTCCCATGCCAGGAACCACACACTACAGGAGAGCCGCGGGGCAGGAGTGTGAGGAGTCCTGAAGAGGATGGAGCAGCAGAGACAATGTGTGATGAGCTGATGCAGCCTCATTGCCCCTGTGCTGCTGCAGGGGGGAGGCAGAGGAAGCAGGAGTGAAGTTGAGCCCCAGAAGAAGGGAGGAGTGCAGAAAAGTGTTTTATTGTTCGGTTTTATTGATTTGATTGGTAATAAATTTATTTCCCCAAGTTAAGTCTGTTTTGCCCATGACAGTAATTGCTGAGCGATCTCTCCCTGTCCTTATCTTGACCCACAAGCTGTTTTGTTATATTTTTTCCGCTGTCCATCTTAGGAAGGGGCTGACAGAGCAGCTGTGATGGGCCTCTGGCTTCTGTCAATCAATCCACTACAGACGATTCCCTGGAACTGAGGTCATGCAAGAGCCTCTCTCCTTGCTATTAATGCCTGTCATCCTCTGAAACAGAAACGCACATCCAAACCACCCACTAAGAATAATCATTTATCTATTGTAATTCCTGATCCATGGCTAGGAATTGGCTGGAAGTGTATGATCTCCAGACTATAACATTTTCTATACATTTTTGCTTTTCTCCTACATTTTCATGTGGAGTGGTCTGTAAGTTCAGTTTGGTTCTGTAAGTTCTGTTTGTTACTGAGATGCATCTGGGTATTATATATTAATAAAGAAAACATTCCCAAATTTTTACCTTCAGCTTTCTATCTTCATCATTCTGCTTCGTCTTTCTGTCTTCAATTCTCATAAGCACTAGTGAGGTACATAATGCTTCATGGAGCTAATCCATACCTTTTTACTCATGTGAAAATCTATAAAAATATGCTCAAACTCTCTTTGCACTTTGCCAGTGGTTCAATTTAGTAGCCTGTAGCCTGGAGTTATGGATACAATCAAGTATTAGCTCTTAAACTGTCAAAACTTGTTGTAACAAACAGCAGCAGCCATTCCTTGAGGGATATTTAAGCAGGGCTTAGTGAATAATTTTAATGCATATAAAAAAGCTGTAGCAGCCATTCCTTGAGGGATATTTAAGGAGGGCTTAGTTTGAAAAGGAAAGGGATTTTTTGGTTATAATACTACAGGATACTGGAAAAATCAAATGGAAGCGTGTCACATAGAATAAAACTCGTAATTAGGGCTCAACTGGCAGTCCTGGTGATCTACCATCTTGTAAAACCTGTGTGCGTCCATGGAATTTTGTTGCTATGAAATCTGCTCTCCTATCTCTGGCCAGGCTGTTGGATATTCTAAGCAGTTTTGGCAGCAAAAGTCAAACACAGGGCAGCCAGAGTAGCTGAGTGTACAGCATGATCTCTGTACAGCTCGGAGCATTTCACTGTGTTCTCTGAAGCCAGATGCATTTTCACAGCAGAATTTTAGATACTGGTATATCTGTGCTATCTTGGTCTGACAAAGCCTTAGTCTGGAGCTGGTGATTTAACCACAGAAAGCTCTTATTTATGACAGACTTTATCTTGTTCCTGTTTACACCTAAATGTTGGGGTTGAAAACGTTTCTGAAGCAGCTGGCACACAGAGTCAGAAGTTTGGCAAATCTCAAAGAAATTTGTGCATCAGCCTTTAGCAGTTTAGATCTAATCTGTCTTCATGTGTACTGATAGAAAATGTTGACTGTGGCTTAACTTTTCCATCAACATGTTCTTGATGTTCTAAATATATGTTCTAAAGAACTAAGCATCAACAACCTCTGACTGAAATTCAAGTTGGTGATGTTTTCAGCACCTGTGTCCTCCATCTGAAGCCAGTAAGCAAAGGGATGTGTACATTACCCACCAGGAGAAGGCTGTCTGTATAGGTGCTTGTTTTCAAAACTGGAAATCTAGATTTGGGAACAGAATTCTCATGTGTTTGCTTTAAATCTCAGTGAGGATATTTGTTGCCAGTAAGCAAAGGGATGTGTACATTACCCACCAGGAGAAGGCTGTCTGTATAGGTGCTTGTTTTCAAAACTGGAAATCTAGATTTGGGAACAGAATTCTCATGTGTTTGCTTTAAATCTCAGTGAAGATATTTGTTGTTTGATTATAATAACTTTGCTTTAGCAAACTAGGTCAATATTTCTTTCATCTACTGATCTCAACATCCTCAGCCAACAGTGGCTGAGAGGTTTTGGGGTTGTTTCCTTACTTCCTGAGAAGGAAAATTTCTGAGAAGGATGTCCGAGTATGAAAATTCCTGAGTATGAAAATTCCTGAGAAGGATGTCTGAGAAGGATGTCTGAGTGCTGAGCAGTACACATACTGGCCCTTGGCCTGAAGAGCTAAAGGAATGCTTGTGAAGCAGATATTAGAAAATAATAAAGAAATAATAAAAAAAAAATTAAAAAATAATAAAATAAGAAAGTCTTAAAGGTACAAGCTTAGATACCAAAAATAAAAAGAAAAAAAACCAACTCAACAACTCACAACCTTTAATAGGACTTTAAAGCTCTATACAGACATAATAATAAAAACACTTCTATCTTCTAGCTTGTGTCATTTTTAATTTTTTTTTTCTCTGCATGTTTGTCTGTCATGATGCTTTTTGTTTCTAATCCCTTGCAGATGTCTCAGTCAGTCTCTTGGCAGTGGTTGTCAGCTTCTGTGGGCTCGCCTTGCTGGTGGTCTCGCTTTTTGTCTTTTGGAAGCTGTGCTGGCCCTGCTGGAGGAGCAAACCCCTCACCTCTAGCGCCAGCAATGTCCCACAGAGCAACTCCAGCGCCCCCACGGAGGTTTTGGAGAACAGCGAGAAAAAGGAAGTCAAAGAAAATGGGAAAGCTACGACCAAGGTGCTTGAAGCAGCGCTGAAAATCAGCCACACTTCCCCTGATATCCCAGCAGAGGTGCAGAACGCGCTGAAGGAGCACCTGATCAGACATGCTCGGATGCAGAGGCAGATCACAGAGCCCACGTCCTCATCAAGGTAGGTCAGAGGCACCCCCACCCGTGGCACCTTTCCCAGGAACAAGTAGAGCAGGAACACCGCTGAAAATTACCAGGATTGCTGGATTATTCACAGGTTTCTTAGAAGTTATGGGTAAAACATCAGTCATGTGAATGTGAAGACACACTGTTCTTTAGACAGAATATTCTGAAACATTTAGTATCCCTTCAGTTACATAATCATTTTAACACATGAAAGTGAAATCTACATCTTCTACTACTTTGTAAAGATAGCTGTTGCTACTTTAAGCATTTCCCTTTTGGGTTTTGATTACAGGAAAACATAGTGTTTTTTTTAAAGAACTGTGAGTCTAGATTTTCACAGAGATGTTTTTTATAGATCTATCAGTTGTTTCTGCAGATGAAAGTTTCCCTTTCAACCAAATGAGTGATAGACTCATTGTTGATGGCACATTTCCTGAAGACGTGGTTTGCTGATTTTGAAGGAACTAAAATTCCAGTCTAAAAATACAGATCCTTATGGACTGATCTTAAAATTGCACAGATTCCATATAGGTCTATAAATAAATGAAAAGCACATTGCATTCCTTTGTGGTTTCTTTAGTGTTAAAGTGGAGGACACAAACTTTAATTTTGCATCAGGTGCCACTTTATATTGAAAAGCAGTGAAGATGTGCAGGGACCTATAGATTCAAATGGGATTTTCTTCAAATACTGTCAGGAAATTTAATGCATGGAAACAAACAATGAACTGCAAAGATCAAATCCTGAAATAAAAAGGGGATTGTTTTATAAGCAAAGATTGGGAAAATAAAGGCTAAAAGAGGCACCTGAAGTATTGTGTAATGCCATAAGTTACAGTATAGGTACTATGTAGGAAATAGCATTGTTCTCAAAATGCTGTTTGCTAAGGAAACACATGCTACCAAGAAAAAAAAAAATCCCAAAACCAACCACATAAGAAAAACCACTAAACCCAAAGAAACAAACAAACAAAGAAAAAAAAAGGCTCAATTCACAATAATTAGAGGAAAAGGAGGAGAAGACACATGCTTTACACTGAGTGGGCACATACTTTGCTGGCCTCCTGGGAGCCCTAAAGACAATGTTTTGCCAGCTCAGTGCACTCGTTGTGGCAGTGAGTGCTCAAGTGCTTTTTCTCAGCTATTCCAACCTCACAGACCAGCCAGCAGGAAGGCATATGAAGCTCCCAAAATGAGAGCACTCCAGCCAGAGGAGGTCTGACTGACTGACTTTAGCAGCCCAAGCATCTCCTGAATCATGAGACTGTCCAGCTGGCTGTAAGCCACATTACCCTGCCTGTGCCTGGTTCCTGTTACTGTATCCATCTGCTCAGAACAGGAGCACAGCATTCAAACGCTGAGCAGCATTCCCACAACATCGGATAATTCTGAACTTGTAACTGTTGCACTAAACACAGAGGAACAACAATTGGTACAGTTTAGCATGGCAAGCCCATTACCCAGCTCACTGCTACCTAAAAGGGTATTAACTGAAAGCATTTATCCATCAAATCCAAGTATTCAGACTGTCTGACCTCCTGAATAGACTGAAGAAATAGCTGGCTGGCAAATGGACTTGAATAGTCCCAGCTGTACTATAAGGGAAGAAAGAAGTTCCAGGGATATGCTCCAGATCTACTTCAGGCAGTGAAAATATTCTCACAGGTCTCTAGAGTGATTTGGACTGGGATCTAAATGAATACAAAATATTTGTGAAGCCAAGGACAGTTTTACATAAGTAGAACTTCCTATCAATACCAGTCTTTCTGCAACCTTGAAAGGGAGATTTCTTTTTATCTTCTCAAGGTTATCAGGGTTAAATCTCCGAAAGGGACAGCCCTTGTGCTTTGAGTAACTGATTGTCCCACCACAGCCATAGTAGCAGGGTGTTTGGAAACATCACCTTCTTTTAGAGTTTGGTGAAAAATTCTGCATCCTTTTACAAAACATGTTTAGAATGACAGGTGCCTTAAAAATTACCCAGAAATTGTGATCTTTCTGTTTGTAAACACATTTTATCTACACCCTGCCTGCCTTAAGGGAGTCCTAACCTAACAGCCCATATTAATTGCTGCTGTCAAGAATATCATATGTGAGAATGAGGCTGGACATTTAGACCAGGTTTCTGAATTACTCCTTTTTTGTTTTAAGCCCAGCTGGCAGCAATGTACCAGCAA
Organism: Geospiza fortis; assembly: GCF_000277835.1. Classification (NCBI taxonomy): domain Eukaryota; kingdom Metazoa; phylum Chordata; class Aves; order Passeriformes; family Thraupidae; genus Geospiza; species Geospiza fortis. The sequence goes on along the minus strand of NW_005054326.1, from coordinate 6,790,138 downwards.
AATGATTGAAACCTGGCTCTGGTGTCCTTGACTGGGGGCCTCTAAATAAAAAGCAAGCAAAGGCAGATGCAGAGGGAGCACAACTTCTCTTGCACCATTTTCAATGCAGCACTGCTTTGTTGTCCTCAGGAGTCCCGAGGGATTCAGATGCACTCTCTCCTAAATGTATTCCATTGACAAAGGGTCTGAGAGGAATATTTGCTGTCTGGATTGTCTCCTGTGCACTCAGCTCACCTGAGACAGGGCAAATTAAAGTCACCAGTTCTGTGATGGCTTCATGCAGCCATCAGCTCTTAATAAAATAAATTAATCCATATTAAGCAATTGTAATTGAAGCATGAGGATTTTAATAAGCCAATCAGAGCAACAATCAAATGTGACTGATCACATTTTTTAGCCTGTACATTGGCAGAGAGACATGTTAGTATGGGGAAATTATATATTTCTGTTTAGTAATACCTACATATTTTTCATAGTCCCTGATAATATGAAAATACCTGTTTCTTAAAAGCTCTTTTGTCCTTGATGCCAATTAACCACTACAGCAGAAGAACTGCAGCAGTGGTGCTCATTTGCAAATAATTTTGCTCTGTGTTTTTGAGAACCACCCTCTCCCATACTTTGTGATAGTATTTTGCAATATAATTTATTGCTTCTATGGAAGTCCATCCTTCAAACATTCACCTGTACTTTCCAAGAATGTGCTTTTTTCTCTTTAGTGTCAGCTGGAGAGGAACATGTTGAGCCAGTCAGTTCCCAAGAGGCACGAAGGCAAAAGTGAAGTGCTCGGGTTTGTTAAGGTTAAAGAAAAGCAAACATATCTGTTGATTTTAGTGGTTGCAAGGAGAAGCTTTTGTTCTGTCTAAATACCACCAGTAATCATGCTCTTTTCTGGATTTGGGCCAAAAGATTGCTCAAATGCCATCTAGGAAAGCTAGACCCAAGTCACCCTCATAAATCTCAAGTCATACCATAAACCAGCACCCTATCCCTCCATTTTGTCACAGATGTGGCAGTCTCACTGAGTTAGGAGTCAGCTTCATGGTGTCATTATGCCCATGCAAATACAGTTTTATATTACATTTACATACAGATTTGCTAATGCTCAAAATGCATTTGTTCTGTTATGGAAGGCAAGTCTGCTGTAGGAGTGCTGCATGTAAGAGTCAGTAGAGGTTGACATACCTGGATTTGCATCTGTTGGTAGCTCTGCCACATTTTAACAACCTGGTTTTCTGACATCCTTGTATTTCATTATCACGGTCATTAATCCCTTTGTTACTGCAGAACAAAAGAAGATAAATATGTTGCCATGACAACAATGAAACATCTTAATAATTAGCAGACCAATTAGCTGTCTTGGTGAAATGCTGTGACTCAGAACAGATACTAGGCACTGTGTAATTAGGACTTTGGCTTACTAGAGCAAAAGTGCTGCTAATTCCCACAGGGAACAGTCGTACAAATGCATTCTTTTACTTAGTGACATCTCACAACAATTCGGTAGAGCATCTGAAGTGCGTGAAGTCTGAAAATTTAAAAGAAACCTTGCACCTCAGAAATCATAGATTTGGGGTGTCATATATTGCTTTTGCTTACATTAATCCAGGTTGACAAAAATGTAAGAGAAGTTGAAGAGAATTTGTCATGTACCTGTTTCTGGTCAAACTGATGTTGTATAATCAGTTTCACTGTTTTCCCTAAAAAGGCAGGTTTAGCCACTGCTTATGTATAACAGGGTTTGAACACATCCCTCATGGCAGGGGGATTGGAACTAGATCATCTATAAGGTGCTCTCTGACTCAAACTATTCTACGACCCTGTGATCATCTGGGTATCTCAGTAGTACAGTGGCAGGTGTGAGGAGCACTCAGGGAGCCCTCTCTGCACAGGTTTCCTGAGCACTGACAGAAGCAGCAGTAACACAGGTCTGCCTGGACCTCATTAGGAGTCAAAGACACTAAAAAGATAGTCCCTAAACTGCTGCCTGCTCAGGAATTTATTGCCCTGCATTTTGGGTGGATTTCAGCCCCTTCCCCAAATTTGGCACACCCATGAGCTCTTGTGCTTCTTGGAGGCAAAAGCACAAGAACAGCTGTGAAACTCCCTGAGAACAATATTCTCCTTTTCTGACCAGTCAGGGCCTTTTCATTCCTCACTCCATTCCAATGTGGAAATTAGACACTATGGGTTCAGGGAGTTTTAACATATAAGAGAGAAGAAAATCTTTCCACTTGTCTATCTGTAAAGAAAGAAAGGCCAAGTGTGTTACAAGAGGGGTGCAGTACTCATCTAAATTTGACATCCAAACACCTGGGGATTTTTGAGCTACTTCAAGTCTAGACTATGCAGGTCTCCCTGCCCTGTTCTTGTGTTGAGCTAGGACTGGCTCCCTGCACCCAGCAGGGCTCAAAGAGCTGAAAGGGGAAAGGTTCTTATCTATTATTTAATAGCCACAGATTACCCTCTTGTATCCCTGCTCAGCTGAACTGCAGCAGTTTTGTGCTTCTTGCCTTCTGCAACCTCTTCACTTACAGCAGAAATACAAATAATATCTATGAAATGAGTCCTGGTTGCTTTCAAATGGACAATTTGCATTTCTGTTTTAAAGAAAGAAACACACAGCTGTGACACCTCTTGTTTTCAGAACACAACACCACAGGGAAACCAAGCAATAAGGCAAGGCTACATGTGGCATTAATAAGCAATTGATTGCAAAAAAGCAGAGGAAATTCTGACAATTGGATTGTTCTTTAATGGCAACTAAGTGTGCTCACAGGAGGAGGTGGTAAGCTTCTGCAGCACAGATTGTTGGGGTAGGGAAGTACCAAGGAAATGTGAAAATGCCTGAAAAATAAACTGGATCGTGTAGACATAATGAAGATAAAGATAAATGCTGTGAAGCTTTTTGTCTTTTTGTCCAGTGTTTTTATACTACTCTAAGGTTGTATGGCACGCCAGGGGTTTGATTTCACTCTTAGTAGGAACAGCACAACTTTCCATTCAGATTCATGAGGCAAGATAAGCCCATAAGTACATATGTTTATGTAACATTGTATTCAGAATTGCAAGGAATTTAACATACTGTTTCTTGCTAGTGGCACAGGAATCAGCTTTCTAATACACTGCATGGCAGACCGTGAGAACAAAAGGGAAAAAAAAAAAAAAGCAATGGCAGAAAATTGTTGGCAAAACTCTGAAATGCATTGCAAGCAGAACAAAATAATCCCAGCGCTTCTGGAGAAAGCAGCCTGCACCTCAGTGTAGCAGATACCAAGCAAGTGTATATGAAATGCTGTAGGATGGCAAAGCACTATGCTAAAACCCTCCAGACACAGCTCTGCATTTCCCTTTCAGGTGCCTTTTACGGTCGTCAGTGTGAAGGCTGGTAAATATTTAATTGGAAAACCACCATGGAATGCCTCCAAAAAAGCAGAGAGTACTGATGAAAACTCTGCAAGTGCTTTTTTTTTTTTTCTGTTTGACCGTACTTTACTCAGACCCTAGCAAAGTGGGATCATGCAATGTTGGAACTGTCAACTTGTTCTGTGAAAGAACATGAATTCAGTTTCAATTGCACAGTCTGAAAGCAAAGTTATAAATGTATTTATTTCTGGGACAGTGGGTGTCTCCTGGGCCAAGAAATTAATTCTGAATGATCATTTCCTCTCAAGGATGCTTGAACACTTGCAAAACACTGAAGGGGGTGTGGAGAGGGCTTTTATTTTAAATTCTTTTAGTCTTTTCACTAATTTATTCTTATATTTTTCTTTTGTTTCTTATATTTTTTCTTATATCTATTGAGAGATGGTCTTTTCTCATAGATAACCATCGTTTGTTTTGTGTATCTGTGTGTATCTGTGTGTGTGTGTGTGTGTGTGCAGGCACAATTCCTTCAGGAGGCACTTGCCAAGGCAGATGCAGGTGTCCAGTGTTGACTTTAACATGGGGACAGACCCGGTTTTGCAAAGGGGAGAGACCACAACCAGCATTGGGAGAATTAAACCAGAACTCTACAAACAGAAGTCTGTGGATTCTGACGGGCAACAAGAAGATGTGAAAACATGCGGAAAACTTAACTTCACTCTCCGGTACGATTATGAGAATGAACTTCTGGCTGTCACAATTGTCAAAGCCTTAGATCTGCCTGCTAAAGACTTCACAGGAACATCCGACCCCTACGTGAAGATTTATCTGCTTCCAGATAGGAAAAAGAAGTTTCAGACACGAGTTCACAGAAAGACATTAAATCCAGTCTTTGATGAAACCTTTCAGTTTCCTGTAGCCTATGATCAACTCAGCAACAGGAAATTGCATTTCAGTGTTTATGATTTTGACAGATTTTCTAGACATGACATGATTGGGGAAGTTATTCTTGATAACCTTTTTGAAGTCTCAGATCTCTCCAGGGAAGCCAATGTATGGAAAGACATCCACTGTGCCACCACAGTAAGTAATGTTACAAAAGCATTAACATCATATTTTCATTTTTCTTTTGTAGTTTTTGGCAGTGTACCCTGTTTATCAGCAGAGTCCAAAATAAAAAACATTTAAAAAGAGGAGCTGTCAATATTTTCCTTTGAGCACAGAGAATAATGCTTGGGAAGATATAAAATTTAATTACCAAAAAATCTTCTGGGAGCATGCTGTCATCTTTATGGCTCACTGTGTGTATATAAATCACATTTATTAATTAAATGCTACATCATAAAGTCATTGCTTAGCCAGAACTAATAACATTTTCCTGTTAGCAAAACACCTTGTCCTGCAAAGTCACCATCTATTAAGAAAAAGGGCCCATCCTATCCTGGTCTTGTTAGGAAATTTTCATAGGTTAGAAACCTTGGTAAGGAAAAGAGGCTGCAAATTCTTGAAGTGCAAAATGTTCTTTGCTGATTGCACTGTGCTTAGGGTCCCCAGCCGTTGTATCTGCATTGCTGATGGTTGCTAGGAAAACTCAAGAGGCACAAGCAAGAAGAATTAGGAAATAGAAATTAATTTTTTTATTGTTGCAAGCAAGAAAAGGAGATTTGTCTACAGGTGACAGGATGAATGACAAGCTACCAAAGAACAGCAGTCTCCAGATATTGCTTTATTAACCTTGAATTCCAAACTCATCCTCCCTGATGGGGATTTGAAGGGGAAAAAAAACCCCAACTGTTAAATAGTGAGGTGTAGGGTGTTTTGGTTTTGGTTTCAGCTTCTTTTCAACTAGCATGCTATTTATACAGAAGTTTTGCCATCCTTGGTTCTGTGGGTGTATCTAAACAGTGTGACTCATCCCAAGGTTTCTGCACGGGCTGGATTTCCACACGGGGGTGAATGGAGGACAGACCAGGGCTACACATCATCAGTGACAGAAGCTTCATGCTGTCCCTTCTCTGCAGCCAGAGACTTCCCATCCATTTTTTACCAAAGCCTTTCCTGATGTTCATACCTGATAGACAGGTCCAGGTCTGCATGAATAGAAGGAGAAGGAGCACTGATACATCCTCACCAGTTTGAGCATGAGCACTGTGATCCCTGAGGAAAGAGAAATATCAGAGAGTGTCAAATAGTGGAGTCAGTTTTCAAATGTGAATTCACAACAGCAGCTATTTATTTTGACTGCTGGGCCTGCCAAACTGCTCTGAACAGCCTTCAGCACACCTCTAGAAATCTGATTTGTGTATGCTTAATTTGACAAAGCTCATATTTAAGGTAAATTTAAGAATTGTGTTCTTAAGCTTAAAACTGAATCTGTGTTTAAGGTCTTGGAATAATAGTCCACATAACCATTTTTAAACTTTTCTTCTAGCTTTTATATTGTGTTTAATACTTTAGTAATTACTTAAAAGCACTGGTCAATGGCAGTAGGTGTGTCTATGAGATTTTAACTGATAACTAGAGTGGTTTCAGCAAATAATAATCTCTGGACTGTTCATCACTGGTTTTGAGCAGATGGAAATGCCATACCACATCATGCATTTGGGGTTGACACTAATACACATGTGGATGAAAGTGCTAAACTTGGCACTGGATCCTGATTTGAGTTTCTTCCTCACCAAGGGCTAAGGTTAAGGCATGCAGTTTTAGTGCCTAACTCACTCTGCTGGTGTTTTCCTCTGTGTCAAGCTTAAAAGAAAGCATGGGGTTTTTGGATTTCAGCCTTTCAGTTAGTATAGTTTAAAGTGCTGCGTGTGTATGCAAAGGTTGTGTCCACTTAAACCATCAACAATGGGCACATAAAATTGAGATATCTTCTAGTGCTGAGTAACCTCATCAGCTTTCACAAACCTTACCCTATTCTCAGAAAATTACGTAAGAACTTGGCAATTGATTTTTTGTCCCTGTAAAAATTAAGTCTTCCCAGAAGATGTCCAGTAACTATATGTACCATGTGCTGCCTTGTGTTTTACTTGAGCTGTTTCATGAAATAGGGATACAGGCTTCTAGTTTTGTCATTTCAGAAGCTGTAAGTTGAGAGAGCCAAACCTTCAAAGGAATAAACACTGAGTGGGGTGTTAATCAGTGAGGACTCACTGTCTTAAACACCAGATATAAAGTCTACCAAAGTCATTAACTAGCAGTTAAATGACTAGTGTGGGCCAGAGTCAACTGAACTTTGATAAACCTTGAAAAAGAAAGATCCAGCTGGTTCAACAATTGGTGGAAAATCATTCTAATCCAAGCAAATGTGCTTTGGTGTTCATAAAGAATCCTTGCAAATCAAGCAGGCTGTGTGAGTGAGAAAGGCCATACCCACCCACTAGAGCCCAGGAACCAAGGTGCCATTCTGCAAATATATTTCTCTCATGCTTTTTACTTCTTCACCTTTGCTGTGTTTTGTGGTATGTTCTGAGAAGATTCAGACATGATTCCTACAACCAGTGGTCTGCTCATGCTAAATGATAGATGCGGAAAATAATAGAAGTGATATATCAAAGAATTAGTCCAAAACTTAAAAAAAAATGGAAGCAGCCTCTCCTCAGCTGTGAATTTTTTATATCTCTTCCACAGTCAAGAATTTTCTACTCAGAAGTTAAAATGAGGGTAAAAACAATTCCTATTACCAGTGTGAAAAGAATATATTCTTATGACACCAAATTCTGCTGTCTTAAACACTACTAGAGATATTTACCAAGAAGATGAATTGCAACTTTTTGCCTATGAAGGAAATTGCCACAGGAGATCAGGAGATTCTTTGTTATGCAATAACTCTTTGTCAGTAGTTAACATAATTTTTAAGAGTTTTGTTTGTCCAACCATAAGGAGTTTTTATTTGGTACAGGAAATACAATCTGGGAAAATCAGACTGGATGGTTGCACTGAGTCCTTTTGGCTCTAAACCAAATGACTCTATGAATCTACATTTTTAATACACTTTATTTGCTCCTAATAATAATTTGAAATTTTTCTCTGGAAGTGCAGGATTGGTCCTCACACAAACACTCATTTTTATTCTCATTGTTTTCAGATGCTGATATTTATTCACATTTTGTAGTTTGGGTTTTTGCCTTCATTTCTTCATTCATACCATTGTTTCTCTGTTATATTTCTGTATTGTTGTTGTTTCTATATTGGAAACGTACCACATTTTTTAATATGTAACATGTACCTTTTTAAGGGCTAAAGTATATTTCTCTCTTAAAGTTAGATTATTAATGTAAATTTAGAGCAAAATCAGTAGTATAGGAAAAGTATCTTAGATATCTGTTATGTCCCCAAATTTTGCTTGAATAGGTGATTGAATTTTTAATTAATAATCCATCATTTGCTTCTGTAAACCTGATTAATTAAAAAAAAAAAAAAGGAAAAAAATCAAGAGTCAGCTTTGGACTACCTGTGAAGATTGTTCATTATATTGGAATACTGTAAATCTCACTACACTTGAGAAAATTAATTCATAATATTAGACGCAAACAAATAAGATCAAATGGATTGTTTAATCAACACATGAGGCTTCTGTTTTTGCCAGGTGTTTGTAAGTTTTGCATACATTTCTGAGGTTTTGTTACTATCAAAATATAACTGCATACTTTTAAAAAAGAAAACTCTCTATGTGGAATTGCTAACAAGCACTTCTAATATGCAGTGTCTTAAAATTTTCTAGGTAAGAAGTCCACTGCTTGGGATCCAACAATTTCTGCACGTAAACGTTTATTAGGTTACTATAATACTTTTAAAAATTATCACCTGCTTTGGAAACTTCCTCTAATGCTGTCACCTAAAAAAAATTGGCAAGAGACTGTCAGAAAGCTTTTTTTTTTCTGAAGGGATCCTGTGAAGTCTGTTAGAGTAACCAATTATAGGAAACCATGCAACTGGGAAAAAAAATAAAGCTCAGAATTTAGAGGCAAGCCATTCCCATTTCCAACAGTGGTAGTCTCTTGGGGATCTTAGTCATCAAATTGTCATGTACTTGTACCCTCTTGAATTATCTCATGTAGACAGATGGAACTTGATTATTATTTAGTTCCCCAACACCAGGCATTTCAGCGCTGCAGTTTGCTCATTTGTGAAGTGGAATGTAAAAGCAGATTTTGTAAGGACACAGTCTTCGTGTGATGTCCGTGGTGCACAACTGCTGTTTCTAAAGCAATTGGAATATAATTATTAGCATCTCTGGGAAAGACAGAAGTGCTTAAATATATATCTTTTTAAATAAGTAGGACAGTAACATTTGTCCCAGTTCATTTATATCAAACTCTTGCCAGAGTAGGAAATAACACAGGTAATTCTGCTGGCTGTTGGCCTCTGTTATGGAAATAGATTCTTCTGATTTCCTCATCCAACAAGAATGAAGCCCACCTCTGAATTTCACCCAGAGCATAATCTTTGCTTTGTTTTCTCCATCTCTCCTGTTTTGTAAGTGGACAAAGCTTTAGACCTTTCCCTGAGTAAGGCAGTTGTGGTAGAGAGCTGGCAGAGGTGGTTTTTTGTAGCCTAGGCTTGAGGCCACATTTTAAGGATTGTCCTTTTTCCTTGTGTTCAAACAGCAGCACTATGAGGAAATGTTTCATCACCAGCAATGTGGTGGGCCAAGCCCTACAGCTACCCATCTTCATCAGAATGCACTTAGACTTCTGAATGTCTCTGGAAATGCACCTGAAAGGTTTGACAGAACCTTAACCAGGTTCCTAAAAGTCCTTAAAAAACCTTAAACAGGTTCTTAAAAGTCCTTAAAAGACTCAGGGCTTGCCAGTGTAGGAACATTGATCATCTCTGCAAATGGGAGCAGCCCCTTCTAAGCCAAGAACTGCTGGCACTTGCATTTCTGCTCAGGGCCAGTGATAAAAGGGATCCATGTGACCAGTGCTGCTGCTGAGCAGGGGAGAGAATACTATGGATCATTCTTCAAACCTTTTGGAGACCTTCACTTAAACCTTTTGGAGACCTTAATTTGTGTTTGGAACTGCTTTAGGTCTGACTGATAACTAGAAAAGGCAATGGAGAAAAGGTGGGTTTCTGTCCAGTTACTGAAGGCAGGGAAGGTTTCTATTTTTATTATTTAATGTTTCTTTTCATTTGAAATGAGAAATTATTTTAATATTTTGATTTTCTAGAGGCAAACTGCTACTTTCACTCTACCCTAAAAGTAATAAATATTAGGTGAATGAAGGGCATGGTTTCCTCGAGGGATTTTAATATCTCTGCAACTGCAAAGTCTCTTTGCAGACATTGCACTGCAGCTCCAGAAAAGCATCTTTCTATGGGGGGCCACATACAATTTGGTTCATTCTCCTGTCACAGTTGGTTCACAGAAGCACCTCTGCTCACAGCTGTTCCGAGGCAGGAATACGCAACCCCTCAGTGCACAAGACACATGATTCTGTACAGAGGGAGCAGCACAAGGAGCACCCAGGAGGCTTCCAGGGCATTCTGCAGCCTCAAGGAATTCTCCCTCTGCCATCAGGGCTGCAACCAGCAGCAGAGCTTAGCCAGAGCAACCAGGGTGACAGGCTCAGCCAAGCATCAGCCCCCTACAAAGAGACGACACAGTCATTCTAGAGCAACAGGCCCCACTGCTTCCATACTGTCCTCCACAGAGGCAAGAACAAACACAAACTTAATTGATTCATTTCCCAGGGCAACAGCTCAATCAGGAGCTGGTGCTGAGAGGAAGGAAAGAGCTGGGTTTGATGTGCAAAGAATAACAGGAGACGAAAATAAATATTAGCGGTGGGCACAAGGTTTCCAAAGGAAAATCCCCTCGGGAGGTGGTAGAATTAGCTCTGCAGTCTGAGCCTCACAGAACTTTTAATAATTTCTGTGATAGCAAGGGTACCATCAGATTCTAAATGCATAAATGAGAAAACAGACTGGTAGATTTCTCTTCTGTTTATACTATCACCCTTTGAACTCTTGCTATATGCCTCAAAAGCAGGAATACCTTAATACATTCTTAGCTAATTTTCTCAGGGGGTGGTTCTTCTTTCTCCTTCTATCCAACTCCCAATATTCATTGTCACATTTTATCCCTGATTCTTGAAGTTTAATGTCAGTAGTTTTTTATTGGAAAGCAGAAATATGTATAATATGTTTCTAAACAGAGAAAGAGAAATCTGTGCTATGGGGGAATTATCCTCCTGCAATATTTGAGTAATCCAAAGGTCTCCCTCTGCCAACGCATTTTTCTTTAAATTTAAATTTAAATTTTCTTTAAATTTACATACTATATAGAAGAACAGTTTTCAGTGTTACTAAAGGAAACAGCTAAAAGTTGAGAAAAGCAAATGCTTTAATACCTTCTTAGGTAGCTAGAAAATTACTATTATTATTTATTATAGTGGCTTGTTCAAAATATAGCAGGAAAATTGAGAATGAAATTTGCAATTAATTTGGTTAGAAATCAAGTACAAATTCATGTTGCTGTTAGTATTTTTGTGCTACACTACATGAAGTCTTTAAAACATCATGCCAATTACAATTGATAGGAAAGTAGTTCCAGATATTAAAATCAAGATTAAGAACTGAAGTTGTTACTGTGGATTATGATTATATGAATGATAAATAAAGTAGCAACAAGTAATTTGTTGAGGGAATCTAACTTCTGCTGCACTACTAATTATGCAGATACTTGTTATTTTAACCATAGAAATTAATGACAGACTAGTAACAACAAAATCATGTAAATTTTCCAGTTCCAGTAGCATTTACATAGTTCATTGTAAGAATATAGAGCAAGTTGCTGTTTTAAGATTTTGTTGGAATTTCAAAACTTGAAAAACTAATGGAAAAGAAGAGGAAACAAACATCAGGTGAAAAAATGGTCTAAAGTTCACTTGTGACTCAGTAATGACACGTTTTTGCATATATGGGGTCCCTATAGGCTTTTCACCCCTGCTGTCACAGGAAATCAGTTAAGATTTTGGCACAGAGGAGGGAGACGATGAAAGTTATAGAAAGTATCAGTATAGGGAATAAACAGTTTTCTTGTTCAGTTTCAGTTATGGGGGCTGATACCTGAGTAGAACCACCCTGAACATGGAAGGATCTGTAGCCACCTACCCCAGTGAACTTGTGGGGGTTCCTAGTTAAAAGTTGTCTCTTTTACTGAATTTTGTGGAGACTACTGAGAAAATTAATTGGAGCAAGTGGCAGCAAAGCTTCTTCCAGCAACAGCAGTTCAAAAACTTTGATCAGTTTAATTGATGCTCCCCTACAAGTTCTCCAAACTTCTCTTCATATCCCTTCCCTTTTATCCATATTGTGAGTGGGGAGCACAGCCTCTGTAGAAATGCTGCAATTTTTATAGGCATATGTGTAGGAAATGAGAGCACTGGTGTCCATTGGGTATGATAACAAATAGAATAGAATAAGAATTTTTTTATTTCTGACTGCGCCAACTCCTGGACTAATTTCCCAGGAGCCCACAAGGCAGAGAATGTGGACAGATCCTAATGGATCCATCCTAATGGAAGTAATGGAAAAATATTATTAGCACATTCATTCACGTGGTTACTAATGTGGGGTGAGAATTATGCTAATTTTAAAAATCTGCATTCAGTAGCTCAAAACCCACGAAGTTCATCAGAATAACTGATATGTGCATGTCAGACCATTTTCTAATTTGTTTTATTTTGTTCTAGACCCACCATACCAGAAAATGAATGGGGTAAAGGTAAAAGGGTAGCTATGAAAGCAACTGAAGCTGGTAGAGGGCTGGCCACTGTTTCAGGTCCTTAGTGCTGCGTGGTGGCTGATGGACACAAAAGGGAAATATTTCACAGGGAAATAAGTGAAGGAGAGATATGGGATATGAGATATTAAGCTTCAACAGAAGCTTCCATTTGCATAAGTGCAGCTGTGCTCGATGCTGGCTTTTCTGTACCTGTTATTGGAAGCCTGTGGGAGGCAATCATTACAAGAATCCATAAAGCTAGCTGTTAATTGAAACCCAAATTTAGTTCAAGAAGAAAAAGAAAAACTCAAAATAGGTCTATAAAAGAGATAAAATGTCATGGCACTTAAGTCATGTGCAATTTTCATAAATATGTGATATATGTAAGGGAATCTGAGGATTATTTTAAAATATGCACAAATCACAACCACCGGATTGTGTCTTGTGAGTTGTGTTTTGTTTGAGGCATACTGTGATGCAGATGTGATTGTTGGGGGCAGTCTGTGCCTTGGTGTTTCAGGTTTGCTTGTACTGAAGTGCTCCTGTCAGACTACTTCTGTCAGCTTAATTATCTAGTGAATTATAACATGAAAAAACACATCAATTTCCCATAGCACTGAGATTCTAAATTAAATTGAATGCTATATTTAAATCTCAACTAAAATTAATAATGTTTAAGGATCACGGAATTTAAAAATGTTACTCATGATAATCAATGTGATTAACAAAGACTGTAATGAGAAGTTTAAAAAAAACATAACAAAACAGTTACTATCTTTATAATCTAGGTCTGAATCTGTGTTTTCAGCTCCAAATTTATGAATCTCTAGTGTTCAAATTAACAATAAAAGTGTATGTGTGAAAATGGAGATATCTCAAACATTTTTGCAATACCCAGTTTCTTATACTATAATTATAGTATAATTATATAGGTATAATTTTAATCTTAATTCTTCCAAAGAACATTTAGAACTTCACACATTCACACTCCTGTGTGAAAAAAAGATCACCAGTCTTGGCAGATCCCCAGAGCAGGAACTGCTTTTCTCTGCCCCTCAAAAATGCAGAGTGACAACAGAGTGAGTTTGGGAAGCATTTTGAGCAATGCTTCTTTTAAAGTATTTTAAAATATTAGTACATAGTCGGTATTCTGCTTTATCAGCTGAGCTCACACAAACCATTGAGTGTCTACCCAATTCCTCTTCAAAAAGAAATAACAGAACACTCAGGCTTATACTCCCATCTTCAAAAATAATTTGTTCTCTATTCACCTACACAAACCATCTCTCTGAAGAAGAAAAAATTAGATATTTTTATGAGCTATCCATGATGTTTCATGATCCAACCCATCTTCATCACCTTTCTCTACACAGACCTGAGGCAACTTTGAAGCACTAAAACTCAGGGAACTCTATTTTCTTTTCAAACGAAAGAGTGAGATCTGTTTGATATATGGATATGAGAAACAACCATCAGACTCCAAACTCAGAGAGTAATGCCAGTAGGAGAAGCTCTGCTTGAAACTGTGTTCAGATATGTCAGAACTGTAAAACTTAATACATCACCTGCCACTGTAACAAATGAGTGGAAAGAATTGCCATTCAATTGTTCAGGTTTTATTTGTTTTCTGAAATAGAAAATTTGGTTTGGTAATTTAATCTCTGGCACAAAATTCTGCACTCTTCGTGGCAAAGAAAGGGGGAGGTCAAATAGCTGTATTTGTCCTGTGTGAACTGAATGAGCCCAATCACTTTGAAATTCTGGGAAATCTGAAATTCTGACAAGCATGAAATTTGCCCACAGTGCATGTTCACATGCTCATCAAACTAGTAATTGTCAAAACAAAATCCCAGCAAAATGACTGAACTTGTGAATTGACCAACCTGCACAAAAGTCAATATTTTATTACCACTGCAACAGAGACTTTAAAGCTATTCCAAAACTGTATTCTTCAATCTAGTCTGCAATGCAGGGAGAAAAAAAAAAAACAATAACAAAACAAAATACAAAAAACCCTCACACCCCGAAGCATGTGATAAAGTTCATCTTTACTCAAGAAAGATGTGAAATACTTGTTTCAATTTAGACAGAGTATTAGCCTGAAGGAAGTCAATAAAACTGTTCACAGCAGCTGAAGAATGTGAACAAGTAGCCCAGTCTTGTCTTGTAACAGTAAACAATATATTTGTCATCTACACAGCAATCATTATTTTAATATGTTTCATTTAAAAATATATTATGTTTGCCTTCTGATGCTAGAACAGCTGTACAGTAAATCCAGCAGCTCTCAAACAAATTTTTGCTCTCAGGGTAACTGTAGGTTAGACAGATAAAATACTGAAGCTGAGATGTTAAAAATAAGCTTTTTAGTATTAGCCCAAAAATAAAAGTCCTTTGAGATCACATGAGCGTGCTTGAGAGTGACTGCCTTACAGAGTGGCTTCCTTACATGCCCCTCACAAATTCATATCCTAAGTTCTTAATGTGCAATTTTTTGGAGGGTGGGGAGTTAGGTGTAGTTAAAATTTAGAACAGGAAAAATTTAGAACATAGCAAACATCTCAAAACTTAAACTTTTGCAGTGCTAGGATAATTGTATAACCGAGAAAAGGAAGAAATAAGAATTGGTAGAAACTCCCTTAGGTTACACACCTCAAGTATTGTAGCATCTAAACTGTATGGCAACATCTTATTTCATGAGTACTTAGCACATGGTCTCAATATAGAAACTGTTATTAAAATTTATATGGAACCTATCCATCCGTCTGAGTATATTATCCTCCAAAAAGTTGTTGTTGAGCCAGAAAGGCTGTAGGTGCTACTCCTTTACTTTGCTTTTCTTCTGAAACAGAACAACCTCTTAAAGCACGTTGAGAGCAGTAAAGAGAGCAACTTCTACAAGCATGTTCTTCTTTTTGAAGCACTTTGACAGGACCAGCTTTTTATTCACATACCTGTGCAGAAATTATTCTCCTACATAAATTCCAGTGTCTAAAGGGCATGTAAATGTGCATGATCTAAATATTCCATCAGATTTCTTTCTATTTGGGCTGATGGACTATGAGTTTTTTCAAGAGCAGAACTCAACATCCTACTTTCAGCACCTTTTCATTTGTGTGAATTCAACACAAAAATATCAGGAATCCAGAAAGTTTTGTCTCAGATTTTGTTTTAATTTCTCAGTTTAATAATTGAAGATCTTGTCTCCATACTGTTATTTTGTTGTTACTCCTCCTGTACTTTACAGAAATAATTTTTGAAAATTGCTTGTGGCTTTTTCAGAAGCATCTGAGGCTGTAAAAGAAGCCTCTCTTCATGTTAAAAAATATTGCAGTTTTGCATGATCTGAACTGAATTTGGGTAGCATGATCAGGTTTCTAATAATTGCTATTCTTTTTCAGGAAAGCATAGATCTGGGTGAGATCATGTTTTCCCTTTGTTATTTGCCTACTGCTGGGAGAATGACTTTGACAGTCATCAAATGTCGGAATCTCAAAGCAATGGATATAACTGGTGCATCAGGTGAATCTACTTCTTTTAAAAAGGCAGGGTCTGTTCAGGAAGGGGATGAGTAAGAGCTCCTTGGGTTTTGTGTGTCTAACATGGCTGTGGGATGGAAGTGGCAGAGAATGAGCACAGACCCTGTTTGGATGGACTGGCAGCCAGTGTGTCTGTTCAGCATGGCCATACCTTTCCTTTGCACTTACAGCATGGTGAAAGCAGTGTTTTCCAGGGTCACTCAAATCTTTGCAACCTTTTACCTTAGCAGTATAACATTCCTACCACAAATACTGTTCTTATGCTACCATTTGAATGGCTTTGAGTCCTAATGCATGAACTCATTATCTGTTACTCAGATCCGTACGTCAAAGTGTCGCTGATGTGCGAGGGACGGAGGCTGAAAAAGAGGAAAACAACCACAAAGAAGAACACACTGAATCCTGTTTATAATGAGGCCATCATCTTTGATATCCCTCCAGAGAATGTGGACCAGGTCAGCCTCTCCATTGCAGTGATGGATTATGACAGGTAAGCACAGTTCACTTTCTGACCAGAGACAGCTCCTGATCACTGCAAGCAACTGCTTTTGCCATGAGCTTACAAGCAGCTTCAGCATCCCAAAAGATAAAGCCTTGGGGCCTTTTCATGAAGAAATTTAAAGCTTCCACACCTTTTAAAGCACATGGCTTTTTATCTGTGTCATAAATGACTGAGATGATGAAGAAATATGGCTCAATTTTCTTTCAAGCCACTAGGCCTGACACACATTCCTGTTCATTTCTGGAGGCTGGACTATGTACAAACTTTATAAATCAGGTATGTCTTCTAGCTTAAAAAAGTCCCTCACACCTTTAATTTCTATTTAAATAACAGGTATTTGAAACTAAAGAAAATTACAATGACTCAAAAGGAATTAAATGCTAATTATGTCATTGAACTAAGTCGTTAATTATTTCTTCGATTGATTCAGTAAAATTACCTTTCAATGTGTAACCTTCAATATGTAACCTTTGGGTTCAGCACTCACTGATAACATGTCTTAGGCTAATTATCAATGGCTTCACTGAGAACTGACAGGAAAAGACTCTTGCTTAAAGCGACTCAAGGACTGCGGGTTGATCAAGACTGTGACTGACAGAATCCTGCCCAAGCCAAGTCTGCTTCATTCAAGAGCTATTAGTAATGAGCTCCTGAGATTGCAGGGCAAATAAACAGTGAAAGTCCATTTTAACATCACCCTTCAGATTGTTTTCCCTTGCCATCAGATTTCTGGTTGCTCTCCAAGCTCTGCCAGGAAGACTTTCTCACTCAGACGTGACAGAGGCACCGTGGTGCCATTAGCAGGGAAGGAGCAGAGCAGCTTGCACACTTCCAGTCCTCCTCAGCTCCTCCCTTCCCAGAACTTGCTAAGGGGAAATTGGAAAGCATTATTCTATGGTACATAGAGCCAAGGTACAGAAAATTACTTTCTGGTGTTCCTCAACCAGTTTGTGGCACTGTGAGGAGCACGAAGTACTAAGGTATAGCCTATCACAACTATGACTCTTACCTTTCACAATTTTGACTGAACTTCCAAAGATCACAACAGCTAGAGCTAAGAAATAGTTTATGAAATTATGTCTTAGAGCATTTGCAGCAGGAAATGTATTCCCCACCATTTTCCTTCACCTTCCTCTCACACAAAATTCAAGCATGTTTTCCTTCAGATAACTTTGTGCATTATGATCCTTTTCTGTCCTTGTGTCTTTTGGGTTGTAACCTTTTAATGGCAAGGATTATGTTTTCATTGCTATTTTTATAGCTACAAGAAGCACTCTGGTAGTGGCTGGAGGTTTTTGATGTTACCATTACAGAATTTAATATTACTATACTACCATTACAACTAATATCTGTAATAAATGACGTGAAAACTTTGGTCCTGTATTCTGTGCCACACTAAGCCAGTAAACAGGATTGTATATCAGATGTTATTAAAACTATTTTTTATTAAAAATAAATTCTTTCTCACTCTGCAATTCCCAGAGTAGGGCACAATGAGGTCATTGGAGTGTGCCGGACAGGAATTGATGCCGAAGGCCTTGGAAGAGATCACTGGAATGAAATGTTGGCTTACCCACGTAAACCAATAACTCACTGGCACCCACTAGTAGAGGTAAGAAGTAGCAAAATTTTCTCTTTGATATTGAATGGTTTTGCCCCTCACATTTATGGGCTTCTGAGAATCATGAAAATCAGTGCAGCATCTATAGAGCATGTAGAAGATCATTAGCACAGCCTAAATCTAGTTGTATGGGTTTATCTATCATTTAAAAGGGCCATTTCAACAGTTTTCATGATGCTCTGATGGCATTGTAAGATTACATTTAGGCATTTTAAATTCCCAGAGATAAAGAGCTTACAGCTACTTAGAAGAGATCATTTGCAAAAATTTCAAAAGCAATCATTTCCTATTCAAAAATCTTTAGCATAAGCTGCTGTTGCTAAAACATTAATCTGTAACTGGCCTGCAAATTAGGCTAAATTGTGGCAACATACCAGCAGCTCCCTCCAGAATTATTCAACAGATGCTTACTGGAAGCTTTTTCAAATGTAGGGGTGGTTATATCCACAAGTCCTTGGGCTTGGACTCCCTCTGCGATCTGCTGTGGCCACACATTGTTGGTGCTCTGTACACAAAAATCCTCACAGCTCTGGACTCAGAAAGACACATGTTGAAGACTTAGGAAGCATCAGGGGCACAGAGGCGCTGTTTAGCCCATCACAAAAGCAATCTGTAGAAAAATGATTTGCTGCCTGAAGCCATGTGATTTCCCCCAGTCTATAGCACATGGCTGCACAACATGTCCTGTGAGAGGTAGCAAAAGCATATCAAGGCTTCAGTAAACCACCAAGAAGAGCGTGGGGGCAAGGAAACTGAGTCAATGCAGCCCAGAAATGTCTTTTAGAGGGCTCTGTCTGGTCTATGTAAGTCAGGAGACAGAGGTGCTAGAGGTGTTGGTGAAATAAACCCATTCCTGAGTCAGAGGCATTTTTAGTAGGTCACTTTAGAAATTTTCTTTCCATTATTAGTTCTGCTGGAGAATTTGACGCCAGAGACTTTGATCCAGAGACTAGAAAGGGTCTGGATGTGATCTGGATTCTTTTTTGAGAGAGTCTCTCATTCTCTGAAATGAGTGAGATGCACAGCCAGATGTGATGATATTTATAAAAATAACACTTTTCTTGCAGCTACCTGGCCGAGCAACCAGTTTTGACAGCCAGGGATCCTGTTCCTCACCCAAACCACCACTTACGCCCTAGGAGCCAGAATGGATCCATCCTGCTCAGTGTCCAAAGCTCCCCCCTAGCTCACATCTACATCAACAGAAGGTTTGCATCCTGCAGATGAACTGTATCCATATTTTTTTATCAAAATGCATCTTTCCTATTCCAAGTCTAATATGACTGTTTATAATAATTTGTTAAAGTGTGAATGAAGTTGACTAGACTCAAATATAACCCTTCCTTGTGCAAATTCATTCACCTGTTTTATCTCTGCCATATATCCTGGGTCATATTCAAGCAGTGGTTTGATGGGGCCTCTATCTTTTCAGAGGCAAAGAAACCAGAAAAAAAGATTCCTTAAGTAATTCAAAACTACTGCGCCTTTTAACACCTAATTCTTTCGAATAAATAGTCATATGCGGCTCATGTAGTAAATTCCTTCTAAGTTGCACTAAATTCTCTATGACTTTGCAAGATAGCACTTCAAACTGAATGTTGCATGAAAAAAAAACAACTGTTGT
The DNA here is from genome assembly GCF_000277835.1 of Geospiza fortis. Lineage (NCBI taxonomy): Eukaryota > Metazoa > Chordata > Aves > Passeriformes > Thraupidae > Geospiza > Geospiza fortis. Next base: position 6,770,749 of record NW_005054326.1, on the reverse strand, counting down.
CATGTTTTGAGTAGCTGGAAAATCAGTTCATTCCTTGGGCAGGGAAGAAGGGCTGATTTAAAGCCCACTGGAGGCAATGAGGCGGATCTACTGACTTCAATGGGTTTTATTCCAGCCCTTCTGAAATAGGTATGAGAACTGGATCTATGCAGTTATAACCTTCCAGCACTCATGATGACAGCTGCATCTCTACACAAGTCAAACTGCAGAGGAGAGAATGTTCAGACATAAAGGAATTGATTTAATGTGATTTATCTCTTCACAAAATTGACCAAATATTGCAGTTACCCACAACGCTTTTGTGATTCTTGATTTAATGTGACAGACTTAGATTTCTTTGAAGTTATTTTGACTGAGTGCACAGCACACATGGAATTTAGTTTCTGGTTGCTGGCTGAATGCCTCTAGACACATATTCTAAATATGAATTTGAGATGTGTTTTCTGTCAGTCTATGGAGAGACAAATCGAAATGTGACTATTTTACAAACAAGTAAACTCATTTATTAGAATACATAGTGACAGCAAATGCAAAAATCTATTTGCTGTAGTCAGATACTTTAAAAACTAGAAGAGAACTACATATTATTTCATGGATTTATCTCCAAACACTGCAGTTTACCTCAATCAGATAAATCAGATAGTTACTTTCTTTTTTCTTCTTTTTCTTTTCTTTCTGTGAAGAGTGTCACACAGACAGCATGATTGGGTCCGAGATTTTGAAAGCTGGACTGTAATTAGAAAAAGTTAGGAGGTGGCACTTTTTGTATCTTTGCAATATATATAAAGAAAACAGAGGAGACACTGTTTTCCAAAACAGCATTTTTACAGAAGTGTCATGCAGGAGAAAAACAACAAAGGAAGATTGATTTATGATCATGAAATAAATTTTGACAATTCATCTGGATATGAAGGGAAAAGGTCGTTTTGGCAAACTTCTGAAGAACCATTTGGAGTTTGTTTAGCCTGTCTGACACAAAACATGTTCCTGAAGATGCAGTCCCTCCATGCCACTGACTGATCTCTAAGACAGACAAAAATGCCTTTAAGTGTCTTAAACTGCTCCAGAAAAGCTAGCAGAGCTGGTCTTAACATTACAGGTGTATCGAAGTCAAAAAAGGAGGCACTTTTATACCTTGCGTCCTGTGCCTATGAACACAGCAAGCAAGCAAATAAATATAAAAATCAATCTCTCAGACAGCCTTTACAAATAAGGGGGAAAAAAGAAAATAAAAGAAGGAAAAAAGGGGAAAAAGCAAAGGCTCCAGCCCAAGTTTTTGAATCCCTGTTTCAGGTTGTTATTCATGGCTTCTAGGCAGAAATGGTTTCTCCCAGAGAGGATTGGTAATGCTGAACTCTGATCCTCCCTGCTTAAGATTGTATTTTCATCACCATAAATACAGGGCAGCCTTGCAGAATTTCATTCCTTCTTTTGCTCTGGATGAGTAATTTTTTTAATAGGAGAACAAACTCTCCTCTGTGAGGTTTGTTTCCTCTCCTATCATTGTTATCCTAACAAAATTCTGTGGCCTAGATAATTTTCAACGTGATTCTGCAAGGCTGATATAGAAACAGATATATATGTATATATATGTATGGAGATTGAAAAACTATTTTATGTATAGATTTATCTTAATATAAATTATATCAACAGTGGCCTTTGTGGCCTAGAGAATACTTTTTGTAATGTGGTACTGTAACAGTTAATTAAATATTCTTTGCACTTTTTTGCACCCAATATCCAAAAAGCGAACAAATTCACGATCAAATGTAGCATAAGTGTTCAGCAATGAGCAACTTCTTTTTACCTATTTTACTGTTCTCTGAGTATCCTGTGTGTTTCATCATAGGTAGTAAGGTATTTCAAGATTCATTTTCTTAAATTTTAATTGTTGTCAAATACCAAAGGCTCAGCTTGTGCCCCCTTGTTGTGTTATTTTTGGTATTGTTAATAACAATAGTGAATGACTTCTGTGTCTAAACCTGATTGATGGGTGCTCTGCATCTAGGAGAAATCAGGCTGCAAAATCATCTGGACATCTAGCTTCAAAAATGATCCCTTAAGTATTTATCTTTATTCCCTTAGCAGTGATTAATAGAACTAGTGAAAAAGATATTTTTTTTTCCTCCATTGTTTCCTTGGCCATCTCAAAAGATAGGATATGTATTTAGCATAACCCATCCCTTGGCTTTAGAGCCTGGTTCACAAGTTACTCCCAGTGACATCCCAAAAGCACCAAGGAAGAACTTAGCACAGTTTAAGTCAAGGAATATGTTGCTTGATGCTTATCTTTATTAAGGAATTCTAAATATTTGAATTTGGAAATTTGGAGAAGTTGCAAGTTTTCTGCTCCAATCCTTTTTTTTTTTATTATTTCCTGCTTATCCGTATTTCTCCCATATCTCATGCATTGCCTTAATTTGGGAAAAAACAAATGTGGCAAAAGGCTGGTTTAAAATATATTGTAGTACTTCTACAACAGTTGGAAAATCTTCCTTTCCTAAAGGCCTAAGTTATTTTGCTTGAAGCAGTTTACTGGGAACAGAACCAGTCCTTAAGAATTGTATTTGCATGGCCGGGCTTTATTTATACTCTCACACTGCACAGGTGAGCACAAGCTCACCAAGATTTAAATCATGTTCTGCACTCCATGACCTCAACTTTGGATCCCATCATTTTACAGTCCTGCTGACATGGCCCTTCCCCTCACCCACCCAGCATCAACCATCTCTTTCCTCACCATCTTTTGTCTATGCTGGTCTTGGGGATATGAATATAGGTCAGAGATAAAGTGGCCAACAACTTCCCCTGCAAAATTTCTTCTTCAATAAATGCAATTCTTTGGACTACTTATGCTTAAGTAACAAAATTATACATTTTTCTTAAAGAAACACCACCACTTCCAATATCTTTGAAGAAAATATTGAGCTACCAATAAATGTTTTCATTGGGTTGATTTTTTTCAAGGGAAAAAGCAGTTACCTAATTTCTTTCTGTGGATGCATTTTTGGAGCAATATGAAGAAAAAACTTTAGTTACAAGACTCATTTGATCCATCCTTTTCTCCTCTTTCTCAGCTTTTTAATTGGATTCAATGCAATCCCTTTAAAAAATTTTAACATGATGATGTACAACCTATACATGATAGTCTAGTTACAAGATTATTTTGCTATCTCTTTTTTATAAACTTTTGTATGTACTAACTTTTTATTATACTCCATTAATTTAACAGGCTTTATACACCTGAAATCATTTGCCTGTATTTTTTGAGTGAGCAAACATTCAAAAGAAGGGTATTTCAGAACTCAGTAATAGAGTTCTTCTTCTGCTGAAAATGTAACAGTTTTCAGAAATCCATTAACGTGCCTGCCAAATTTGAAAATCACCTTCTTTGAGCATGCAAAAACCTATGTTTGCACATACAAGTACTTGCACTTGCTGGATGTACAATCACTATTATTTAGCACTTCTGTTCCAACAGGACACTCACAGCTAATCAGAAATACATTTCAGTTCATGATAAACACTTGACAAATCTGTAGTGAGTGACAGTTCCTTGGCCTGAGAAGTTCAACATTATTTCTACAAATGAACAGTCTTGAAAATTTGGTAGCTGTTAAAATATGATGTATATATTAATCAGTGAGGTGACTTTTGGACAAAGCTCTTGTAATATGTGTTGGACCATCCAAAATATGGATAAAATATACCATATATATGAAAAATATTAATGCAGGTTTTGATGGGACATTTTCTCTCTCATTCACACCACAGCAGACACTCAGTTTAACTCAAGATTCACTTTCATTTAGCTTCTGAGTCTTGCCAGTCTCAACTGAGCTCTCTGAAAACAGCTAAATTATTGCATCGAGCAGACCCAGAGCTAGGAAAGATGAAGGAAAATGTGGCAGTAGACACAAAACTGTTCCATGCATCTGCAACAGCCCTGAAATTGAAACCTTCCTCCTGAAACTGATAATAATTCCACTAGTTTTACCACTTGTCCTTTCTTTCTCTGCTGTAAAACAGGACAAAAGAAGCACATTCCTGAAGAAGCATCAGCATTAAGCATAGGAGTTTATTGAGGTGCTGATCGCAGCCATTTGCCTTTTCCAAGGCAAATAATACCTTAACTTCTAAAAGTGTCTTCTGTTTACTCATCTAGATGGATAAATATCTCCTGCACAAGGCACTTTTCCTTAACCCTGGAAAATGGCAGGTTTTTAACAGCATGAAGGAAACCAGGAGCTGGAAATCTAAGAGAAAGTGAAGCTGCAGGTGGGATTTGAATTTCACAGGGCAATCTGGTCAGGAAAATGGAACTAACACCTTCAATCTTGTGCTGAGTGCTAAGGGATGCTTGATGATAGCAGGTGCTCAGGGCTGTGATTTGATGTTTTATCTGATAGCACCTCTACAATGTTGCTGTTGCTGGGAAACCTCTTTACAGGCTCAGAGAGGAGAATGCCTCTGCTATTGCCACGCGAATTTTTTTCCACCCAAGTGTGGACTGTGACTCTTGTGTTCCATGGGGCTCAGTCCCCTGGAAGGGCACAAAGCATGTTAAATTTGCAGAACAGGAAAAATCAATTTGGGTCTGTGCCATCATGAGGACTAGTCACTTTGTTGGTGTTCAAGACAAGAGTTTGTGCCTTGCTGATCCAAGGGAGGACATTTCTTTCAGCACTCTGTGGCTGAGCCTGGGTTGCTGAGCCATGTTGATGCTGTTGAAGATCCTGAATACCAACATTGTCAAAATATAACCAATACATATAAATCCAGCATAAATAAGTGGCCAGAACACCAAAGCTCCCTCCTGTGGAAAAGGAATGATGACTCCCTGAAAAATAAATCAAGGCAGTATGTTCTGGAAGTTGGATCTGCAGGAAGTCACAGAGCTGCTGTGATGAAAGTGGAGCTGCTCAGTAATAATTTATGAATACAATATGTTGAGTTGACTATTGGTCCTGAGCTAGGTGAGTTCAAAAAATCTACTTTAGGGAAAAACAGGCAGAAAATGTTTGACAGGAGAGTGTCTCTCAGGAGCAAATGAGTTGTATAAAATGTTAATGTCCATCTTGGTGGCCTGGGAGAATCTGCTGATGCCGTAGCCAGTCTGAAAAATGCATCTCATCTAAAATGGAGAAATCCCAAGCAGGCATAGGGAAAAAGGCACAGGAAAGATCAAGAGATCTGCTTCAGAGTGCACAAGATTTATGTCTGAGCAGGCTGGGGATGCAAGCTGGTACTGTAGTTCACAGAGAAAAAAGGCTTGGTTGCTCTCCCATGAATGGGTGGGAAAGCTTGAGCCAGAAAAAATATGCATACAGACTGTTATTTTCAATTCCATTTATTTGAAATATTCAAGTTTGCATATTTAAGATTAAATATTTAAATACCATTCTATTTTTAATGAAGTGGAGTACTCACAGACTCTCTAAAAGAAAAGCTGCACATCCATTCTGACTGCCTGCGTTGGCACAGTTAAGTCAGACACAGTGTCCCAAAGCCCAGCAAAAATTAAATTGTGAAATCCTGCCTCTGCCCTATAAAGGTGAAGTCAGGAAGCCTGACATATAAAAGGACTGAAGACAGACCAAGGAAAGGATGAGGGCAGGGCTATTTCATCACAACTTCAGGGTTCACAAAGCCATTGATTAGAAAAGAGTGCCAGAAACATGTTTTCATGGCAGCAACCTACCTTTTATACAATTTTCCTCTCTTTCAAAATGCAAGCATTTAAGTGTCTTTGAGAGATTGCTTTTAAACAGTTTGGGATATTTTCATACCTTATAAATTCAAGACCCTGAAGTAAAGTAAATCTATCCACGCATCCATCCATGAGGAAAATAAAGTAAAATTTAAACAAGAGAGGGGAATAAAAACTTTCTGTACAATAAATAAAGCTCTAGAACATGCTCAAAACTACTTTCCTATATAGAATAATGGTATAGATATAAGACCTAATACCTTGGGACCTCTTAGTTTAAAAAGAAAATATTTGTTTCTGATTGTAAAGCAATATTTTCCTGCAGGTATAGAATTCCTAGTTGCCTGGCCCTGTGTGATTTCAAATATCAGAAATGTTCCAACAAATATTCATCAACATCACAGATAGGAATTTTAGGCACTTAAGATTAGCACTGACAAAAAGGAACCTGGTTTTTTTTGGGACACTTTCTAGGTTGATTTCAGGAGAAATTGTAGGCTGTTGGATGTTTTTGTGAAGCAGATACATTTCCATAAAAGTAGTCTGCAAGAGGAGAGAGAAAAAGGGTCGAGTTGCTTTTTTTCAATATGCTATGAGTTGAGATTGATAACAGGATCAGAAGAGAAGAGGACTGAACAAGAAGATATTTAAAATTTTGTTATGACTTCTGAGCCATAACAGGAGACAAGAGAGGAGGGGAAAAGCCTATAGAGTATGAAGAGAGCCCTCTGGAAAATTAAACAAACAAACAAAACATGCAGAAAGCAAAAAACCTGTTAAAAGGCAAAGTGGAAAATATAAAAAGGGGTTGAAGAGTCTTTTTAACAGAGAAAAATATATGAGTAACAAATATTCCAAACAGAAAGGGATTTTTGACGTGATTCCCCCACTTCATATCTTGTACAGCCATCTGCAAGCTCACAAGGGTAGTGGGAGCCAATTCCAGAAGCTGAGTCTGTTCTTAAAATAAAAACAACCCTCTACCCCACAGATCTTGCTCTCAGAGGATTCACAGTGAAAAGAGCACTGGCAGCTGCTCATGGCACATCCTATCCCCCTGGTCTTTTTCTTGCAGGACAATTGAGGCAAAAAAAGGACGTTTCCCACATGTGCTCAGACACATGCCTCTCTGGATGCTGTAATGGCCTCCTATTTATTTGCACCTGACATAGGTTGGAAGCTCTCCAACAGGTGAAAAAGCATTTTTATATAATGCCACCCCTTCATATTATCAAAGCTCCTGACAAAGAGTGCTTGAATAACCAATGGGAAACAGCTCTGGAAGTGCTGCTGTTGCACACAAGGCGCCGGTTTTGTTCTCAAGTCAAGCCTCAACTAATACCACAGAATGGTGGACAAGTCATTGGGCTGCTGCAGGTGCTAATTCTCTGATGACTCAAAAATATGAAGCCATAATTATGGTGTATTTCTCCCTTAGTATCCCACAGGTCTTTGTGCATAAATAGGGTCCTGGAACTGAGGTTTCAGCCAAATTCTGTCTCCTCCTGTTCTTCCTATTCAGCAGAATAATGAATTCTTATTCCTTTGTCCCAGATTGTCACATAGTAGTGGGTGTACTGTGAATGTTTCACCCTGGGAGTGGCTGCCTCTTATTAAAAATCAGAGTGATCAACAGAGGACCATTACTTCCCTCACCATGGTTTTCTGAGGCTTAATTGTGTAATAATAGTTATGAGGGAAATGGCTGCATAGCTGAACAAGACAGAGAATTGCCAGCTGTAATTATTTTTGTCAAATGGGTATGTGTGGATGGGTGTGTCTTTCTTCTCCATGTAAATGGAGATTTGGCTACCACAGAAAATGAAAAAGGAGACTTTGGGGACTCTCCAAAGGGCACGTCACACTCTTACATCTATTCCTTTCAAGCCTCATGTATTATAAGTATTTAATGACCTTAATTATCCTTATAGCACAAGAACCTGATTAATTTATTTAAAGCTACAACCTTTTCAGTTCTTAGTCCACAAAGGTAACTTTGGGCTATGGAATCAGAGTGACTAATGAGAAAGTATAGCTTTATCTTAGCCAGCAGCCGAAATCTGCACAGCTGGACCTTTTCTGTATCCCTCTGGAAGGGAGCCTGGCACTATTGCACTTTAGCTACTTGCCAGTAGCAGACAAACAATTGTAGGTCACAGCCAGGTTGCAGAGAAGCTCTGAGGATTAACCCCTCAAATGCTGGATCTTATTCTGCCTGCCCTCCCACCACAGGGCAGTCTATGAAGTCAAAGAGCAGTTCTACCCAAAGAGAGCTTGATGATGAGCAATCTGTGCTGAGAAAAGAGATTTCATTCAAATTATATCAACATAGCTTTTAAACTTTTCTTTCCTTTTTTTTCCTGTACTGTTGTTAAAAATTGACTTTTTCTCAAGACAGAACATTCTAATTTAATCTCTAGCAGGGCAAAAAATGGTACTAAAGTACCAATCTACTCATGCACTGAAAATAATACTGATGCAAAAAAAAGAAGTAAAAAAGCCTTTCAGCAAAAAATATCTGTGGCAGCAAAATATAAAGATGCTGGAAAAAAGGCATTTTCCTTTATATGTAGCGTTTTCTGACTAGAATTAGAATATTCCGCCTCTATTCCGCCTTTTTTGGGCTATCTGAAGAAAAACACAAAATGATAAATGTATCTAATGTAGTTTTAATAGTTATTGGAATAATATAGCACAATAAAAGTGATTCAACTCAGCCTCTTAAGGTTAAGTATTAACAGTACACATCCATTTATATATTTTGGATCACTAAAAAAATCTATTTATCACCCTATTCCAAATATACAAGAATTCTAGCATGCTTTCAAAAGGAGCTTTCTTTTGAGCTAATCACTTGTTGCTTTATATGCTGATAGTTCTTGTATTGATTAAAACAAAAATATTTTCTTAATATCATGACAATAAACCATTAAATGGATCCAGCAAAGTCACTCTGTAGGCCTTTTTAATATGTAATTTCCTCTGAAAGCACTCTGTACTTGGCCAGCCCCACGCTGAAATCCAGCAGGACCACTGCTGTTGATTTCGGTGCACTCTGCATCAGGTTACACGAGAGGATGTGCCAAAGCATCCAAAGAAATGAGCCCAGTCTCAAGGCAAGCAGAATGATTTCTCTTGCATCCACCATGGATTTTTGTCACTTTCTGACAGCTCAGATGATATTAGAAGTCTTCAGCGCATCTCTGGGGTATGAGCTACTCTTGAAAATGCTGATTTTACTAATACTGGTAGGAAAGATGAGCCTCAGCTGCCTGACTTGGTAAATAAAAATGTCTGGTGTACGTAGTCAGACATGGAGGTGATGTGTTTTTACAGATTTTTCCTTTGTAATGGTGGCCTGCAGGTTTCCACAAAATGCCATTTTGTTCTGAAGCTCAGAGTGTGTGTGTATAGACTAAACCTTTGATATGGAATTTTTAGATAGTCCTGTTGCACATCAGATATAAAGCACTTCTTTTCAGTCTATATTTCTATGGAAAAAATATTGAAAAAAGTTTAATTTTGTTAAATAAATAGAAAACTATTTCTCATAGAAGGAAAAAGCCTAGATATATATTTAGTATGGTTCATTGTTTCTTTTTCTTCCAAGTGTAGGTCTAAATTCTTTCTATGCTTCTCTATTTAGGTTTCTGTAGGATATGTTGGACTTAAATGCACATGTCTAAGGATGGGATATGGGTTGTTTTATATCCTGGAAATTGGCAAGCTGGCACCCTGACTTGGAGAGGCTCTTCTGACTTGTGCTTTCTCCACTTTCTGGGGGAGATCACGAGGGTGCTTGTTCAGAAAACCATGTGAAATATTGTGCTAACAATATTAACCTGTTAACCTCAGCTCCCTCCATGGCAGTACAGCCCTGCTGGCCGGGATGGGAGCGGGCAAAGCCAGAAGGCATCTCCTCCTCACCCTGCTCTGCCCAGCACCCACCACCCCGGGCAGCAGGACTGCAGCTCGGCTCCTCTGAACCATCCAGGTGCTCCTCCAGCCACCAACCACAAGGGGAGTCCCAAAAAGCTTCTCCTTCCTTTCCGTGAGCTTGTAGTCCATGCTGCATTTGAGCTGATTGGCTTCAGTGGGCTCCTCGTGAGCACTGAACCGGGGGGAGGAGAACAGAACTCAGCCACATCTCTGCTTCAGCACAGAACATCCTCTTTTCCTGGAATATGCTTGTTTGTGGGGAAGGCATTCTCCAGAGTGTATGCTTCAAAAGGTAGGAAGTTAAAATGGAGTTCCTGGCCACAGGAAATATTGACAGCTAAAAAAACCCCACTTAGTACTTAAACACTTAATATCTTGATATCTTCAATGAAAGCACCCAACACAATGTCTGTCAGGATTTGCTGTGACAGTGAGGGCTCTGGATTAGGCCCTAACTGGCCCAAACTCTAACTCCCTACCTTATAAAATAATCTTTATGAATAGATCAGAAATGTTGCCAAGTCTATGTAGCTTACAAAGAACTGCAGAGTTCTTCTAAGATTTTGTCTCTTCTTGCTATGTGGTGTCGGCTGACCAAGATCTAATATTAAATACCTGACTGTTTTAGTACCCTTTATTCAGTGTTCATGATGTGACTTTTTAAATGAAGTCTGTGATTTGATACCTAGACATTGTTCAAGTCAGTATCCTTGGCTTCTGCGTTATAGAGACAAGAAAACAAAACTTTTTGAACTTGTGTTACTGGCTTTTTGTATGCGCTAAATGGCCATTTGTGAAACTTGACAATATAAATTGTACTACTGATAGTAAATGGGTTTTTTTGCACTAGCCTTTGAGAGCTGTAACACATTTCAGTATTTTTACAATGTATTCTCTAGAAAGTGTGAATCTATTTGTCAGTTCTGAAAAAAATATGTAACAATGAAACCTCAAAAATGTTATGAAGTGTACAGTTTGTGATAATTTTATATTTAAAAAAGACAAGAAAAATCAAAGAGTTCATTTGAAATAATTTTATTCTAATTGTTTCATATGTATTTTGAACAAGAAATAAAGTGATTAAAATTATTCACTTTTTTCTGTCATTCTTACAAAAGAACACTTTTCAAAGGTCTATAAAGATCCGTGGATTACAATGCCCCCAAGCTGAGCAGCCCTGTCTATATCCAAGGTCTTTTCTTCACAGGAACACGTTACTTTAAAATTCTACACCTTGAAGAAGCAAAGGATATTTTGCCACCAGATTTGCAAGGTTCAAGAGAGAATGCCCTTGAGTGAAAACAATTAAATCAAGCGGCTCCATTATTACTTTGTGTAATTCTCTCCACATTATCTTCCATTTCCTGCTATGATACTGTTTACTGTAATCTTCAGTCATTAGACCATGTTTTAAATAATGGATTAACTATTCAATTTAATATTTTTAAAGTAGTTAAGAATATTGAAGTATCTCACTAAAGAGACACAAGCCTAATTTCCATCTTCCTTGTTTCTAGCTGCACAAGCATATAGATCAAATAGACAAGAACTTTACCACCATTAAATGGAAAAGAATGGTCAGATTTGAATAGAATTTATGTTTAAATTGAATTGGTGTTAATGACAACACCTTATGAAGCAATGGTTATTCAGGGTAGATAGGCTCAAGCATGGCAGATTTTTGCTGGCACTTATTTACAAGGACTGTTTAAAGAGGAAAATTAAGCTGAAAGTGTTCAGTATCAGCTGGATGTGATCTATTTCCATTCTACCAGATGCTTAAGTTCCATATTACAAACACTGCGGGGGAAAAGCAGCATACAAGCAATTGACCTTTGGCAGAGATATGTAATTCTCCTGAAGAGAAATTAGATATAGATATATGTGAGGTTGTCATCCTGTTTCTGATCTTTAATGGATGAACATTAATTTATCCCAAGTCAAGTTTTTGCTAAGATATTAAATACAATTCTGTTCTCTGTTTCAATTCAAAAACTTGGTCCACATCTGTGATTGAAAGATTCTGCTTCCTTTGGAAAACTGCTGGTCTTTCTCTAGCAAGGGTAATGTCCTTCCAGTTTGCCACTGCCTTTAATCTTAATATTGTCTCTCTCACATATAAAATGCTGATTTTCATTAGAGTGATGGGTTCTGAGGGTTATGAATATTATTGTTTATTTTGAAAACCTGTCTGTAATTCACGTAGAAGCAACACAATCACCTTTAAGATTTCACTGCAGTCTGTGAAATATAATTTCTGCATGAAGTCCTAATCCTTTTGCTTCAGTCACTCCTGAATATATCTTCATTCCTTACTATAATGAAATTTACTAGCCCACAGAGAAGCTGAGCAATGTGCAGCTTAAAATGTTGCAAGAACCAGAAGGAAGCAGATTTGTCAGGAAGAGGGGAGAAGAAAGAAAAGCAAACAAAAGCCACTAAAAAGTAAACACAATAAAATCTTGCAAATTTTTGAATATTCTTGCACACGCACTATCTTTCAGTCACAGCACAAAATATGCCAAGCCTTTAAAAGTGATGCAGAGAAAATCATGGATCAGAAGTGAATCCACATCTCCCATCTTCTAGACCATAAGACTCCTACTCCTCTTCTTGGATTTGTACTTTGCATGGACTATGTGAGAGTCTCCCAAAGGAAAAGCTGTGATGCATAAGGAGGCAGCAAATGATTTAAAAATATATGTGTGGTAACCTCTTATCCTGCTAAAACCCGTTGGTTCAGATAAAGAGACAGAAATTTTCACACAGTATTGTTTATATGTCATTCTGAAAGTTGAATAAATGCCTTCCTGCTGCTACTGCTGTAGATAACAGAACCTGTTTTTCAACTCAGAAGATAGACACATATTTTCAGAACAAAAGGTCCTGAGTGAACTCTCTCCTCTATGATGCTTGGATGCAGCTCAGTTGATCACAATGCTGGTTACAGTAACACAAAACATTTTAAAAGCTTTAAGTCTGTGGCATAATAAAGACAGAAATCTTCGTTGCTTGTCACATTCTGAATTGTGGCATTTTGGGAGCAGTGCAAGTGCTCTGATTTGCACAAGCATTGATTTTTCTTAACATACCCACCTTGCTTAAATTGATCTATTACTCTCCCCCTTGGAATTTCAAAATGCAGCAATCAGCTTAAACTCTTCTGCTGAAGTGATGAGCATACTCACTCACACTTAGGTGCTTCATTTGCCTTCTCCAGAATATATTTCTTATGTCCTCAGCCTTCAAAAAAATCAATTCTCTCTGTGTCTGTGTTATACATCCCATGGAGTGCATTTCTAGTTAAGGTTACCAGCCACAGTTTCCCATTTTAATTACTTTCATAGCTGTTCTGTATAAATTCTCTTTGCTCTAGTGCTGTTTCTCAAGAAAAATGGTCAACACAATTGCCTTGCTCCGAAGAGTGAGACTGACAAGAGTAGGTTTTGTGTCCCAGCTCTAGCATAATGTCAAGCCCAGAGCATTTGAGGATCAAAATTAGAGTGACTGAAGAAGATTTTCTGTGAGGTTTTCTGTTATGACATGCTCACTGACTTTCAGGAACCAAGTCAGTATCTGAGACTTTACATACTAAATGCTAGATGTGATATTATATAAACACAAAGTATTTGTAAAGTCCTAACAATAGTGGGATTGTGCAGGCATGTTTTATGCAGGATTGATAGTGTTTCACTCATTGAATATTAATTTTGTCATTATTACAAAAAAAATCCCCAAAAATATTAAAATACAATAATGGTTTTGTACTTATAGATGAAACTAAAAGAACAGAATTTACATTTGGGAATTCTTGACTTTTCAGCTCTTTATTTCTGAGCTCTGAGCCCATTAAGTGCATAAAGGTCTGCCTAATAAGTTTCTCTGGCCTTTAGCCTTAATCTTTAGAATGTGTTCACTAAATCCAACCGGTTCAAACCAAGTCATAACTATCAGTTTTGGACATCTCTAAATCATATAATCATTAAACAATTTTTGTTAAGGAAACATCCTACTCAGAATTCCTGTGATCCCAAGTCTGAAGCAAGCTGGAGAACCATCCTAGTCACCCAGCGCCTTCCTCACCATTAACAAATTACAGCCAAACAAAGAAGTACCTGTGCCCAGGTTCTTAAGGTCAGGCCTGACCAACACAGCAGCCAACCTCACAAACCTGGAAGTCATCCAGAGGGTCAGCATCAAGCAATTTTTTGCTTTTCTGTTGTAGCTTGTGCCCCTGACTTAAACATGCTGAGGTTTAGACATTGCCAGGTCTTCTAACTGCTAAGGAAACACCTGGCTGGAGAGCATCACCTCCAGGCAGCACACTGGGACAGGGAATCAACTGCCCACTTCACTGGAAGGAGTTGGAGCAAAACTTTGGTTAAGAGTTGTGGCCACTGGCTAAAAGTTGAAAGTAGGTGCTCCTGGAAATGTATGTCTCTTTTTTATTAATAAAATTTTATTCCTAAACTACTGATCAGTTCTTTATTCCTGAAACCTGATAAATTCAATCCACTAAGGTTAAACGTTGGGAACTGAACCTGTCACACAAGCATGAAACAGTGGCAAGCATCAGAAAAAACATTTGCTTATCTTCTTCCCAAGCTCCATGAAGTCACTTTTGTATTAAAAAGACCTGCCCACTGCGATAACACAGGGGATCATTCTTGTTGTCTCACAAATGTTTTTGTTGGCAGCAGAAACTGAGTCATGTGCCCTAGCTGTGGCACAAAGGCTCTTAATGAGATCAGCATTACCATAAATTCAACCACTGTTCAGGAGGTCTCAGAGAAGCAGCCTTTGAGGTGAGACAGAAGGAAGAAATCCAGGGTAGATAAGAAAAAGAAAATGAAATATATTGTCAAACTACACCATGTTTGGCTGCTTTCAGCTTGCTCCCATTATTCCCTTGGCCTGCTTTTAAAGTGGTTTTAAATAAATATCTCTAGCAGGAAAACAAATGTCATTCAGGCATATAAAACCATTTATCTGAGCAGCAGTAGAACTTGGTTTCTAATTCTTTCAAATGAGTGAAGGAAAGCTGACACTGCCCAGCCATGGTGCCACACGGGGTCTTAGCTGGAGGATTGTATTAATCTGCCTACAGCATGGTAATGCAAGCTAATTTTCATATCCATTTAATTGCATAAAGCACTCACAAGCTCATATAAACTCTGATTGTTTTGCAAGTGCACTGAATTGTGTGTAATTTTGACTGACATTGTAGTCTGATAATATTTATGTGTGTGCTTGTCAGCTAGTAAAAATCAGATTTAAATATTTACATTGAATTCTTATTGAATTTTGGATATTTAAGTTCTATTATGCAGACAAATGCAGGCTGCATTCTCAAGTAAAATGATACCAAGCATAGCTTTCAGAAAACAAATTGAACATCAGTAATGTTTTATAAGTGCATGCTATATGAATAGCTTAGTCAGCATACTAAGAAATTAAAATCTTTTTGAGTCTATTTTTTCTCCTACCACAAGAACTATATACGTAATTAGGAAACTCACATCTAGATTCTTTCCCATTTGCCAAAGAATATAAATTTCTATTTTGTTCCAGCTAGAGAGCATACTTCAGCAAGGTGTGGGATTGAAAGGAAAAGTTTATTGTTCCCTTCTAGGCATGCCACCTCTGCACCAATCAGCTCCTGTACTCCACCCTTCATGGGTGACATTTAGGTGACTGGATTGAGCCTCACTTCTCCCTCCAGAGACAGAACTTGCCAAGTCCAGGATCAGCCTGGAGCAGTGTGATCTGTGACATTTCATTGCCTTCGTGGGGTCTCTCTTCTTCTTCAGAAAGGAAAGCACATGTGACTCTCCTCATAACAAGTTATCATCTTCTCACATCCAGGTCATTTCCATTTGAAGTGATACTTTGAAAAAGCCAAGCTGAGCCCTTTCCCTACCTGCTTTACTTCACCACCTGCATGGAGAGCAAGAACTTGACATGAAAACCACCCCATTCTGCTCTGAATGACTTCACACACAACACAGAGCAGTTGTAGAAGATACTGTGGGATTCTGCTCTGACTTTCTCCACTGTGTAATCAAGAGCATGTCCTGTCCTCAAAGCAACTGGCTGCCCCCAGCTCCTCTGTTCCTGTTTCCCACCAACACAATTTTCTCTTGCAAGGGTGACTCTCTGCCTTGCCCATCAGTATCTGCTCTTATTAAACACTACTTCCATCCTAATTAGATTGATGAAAAGTTGACAAAAAAGGAGGAAAAGGAAGGCAAAGGGAAGCAAAGGGAACACACAAAATTGCAGTGAAAGTCGTGTGGCTTTAATTCTCAAAGTGTACCATGGCTCATGTTGCTTGGTTTTGTTTATAAAATTCTGTGCTCAAATCAGCACTGCAGATTGCCAGATATGTCTAAATAACTGGTTTGTCCAAAGAAGTTGAATTTAAAAATGGAACTATCTTTAAACTGATTGTGCAAGGTGAAATGCTAAAGGATAAGAATATATTGTTTCATATCTTCGAACGCTTTCAAAGTTCCAGCTGATTGTCTGGTGAGTGATGATACTTACCAAGGGCTGGTTTCACTCCTAGACTCATGAGGGATCCACTAAAAATATTTTTCTATGTTGAGTTCAGGCTGCTTGCTCGGGTTGGTATTGAATTAGTCACCAGAATGTGCTATTCTTCTTTCGGTCCACTGGCACAGGGCTTGGTGATGTCAGTATTAATCCAAATGCCTTAGGGCAAGATTAGAGGAACACAGACACATCTTCTTCAGCTGTTTACCTAGGAAACAGAAAATCTCAAGCAGTTTTACCTTCTATCTTCAGAAGCAATGCTTGGTGACAGCAGTCAGACAAATTACTCTGAGTGCTCAGTGTCACTTTGTATTGTTTGATTTAATACATCAATAAGGCATCTTCCTCTGGAACATCCATTCAAATTGCAAGCATTTTGATTCAAATATAACTATGCATTCCAGAGAAACAAATGAGACAGATAGATAGATAGATAGATAGATAGATAGATAGATAGATAGATAGATAGATAGATAGATAGGGAAAGCATGTCTCTGCATACAAAGGTAGATTTTTCCCAGGAAGAAGAGTGTTCTTACTCCCTGCATCCAAAGAGTTCCTGAATATGCAGGTGGATTCATTGCAGTTCACAGTCCTGTTTCTGGAACAATGCCATTGTCCTCTGTGATGATTAAGGCCAAGGTAACACTGTTCAGTTCCTGTTTCTGAGGTACACTGGCTCCTGTATACAATCTGTAAAGGGTTTTCAAATCCACAGATTTATTTATTGCCTATCAAGATTAGTACAGCCTTGGTTTTAATCTTGGATAGGGTTTTTGTCTGTATAAGGGACAAATGAAAACACAAACCTGGTCCCTTTGACCAGGGAATTGCCAGATGTCTCACGTTTCCTAGGAAACATACAGTACTTGTTCTGAGGGATTTGGGGGTTTTTCCCTGAAAAACTTCAGCCTTTGGCTCCACAAGAAGGTACTAGGTGTTAAGTCAAAAGAAATGAAAACTATACAACTGAATCTGAAAGTTGAAAATTTGAAAAGTGCAAATGTAGCATACCTGGAAGGCTACAAATTCAGGCATATGTAAATGTTGACCTAAGCCATAAGTACCACTTCAGTTTTTAGATAGTCCTGTGAATTTGGGACTATTGGAATTGGGAGCATGAGATTTACACATGTGAAAATTCTGTAGTTTCATTCAACTTTGAAGTTTTTTGGCCACCAAAGCTAAGGATTTCCTGTGTGGATTACTGAAGAGATGATGGGCAAGAATTTGCAAGGTAGCCTCTTCTTTCCACAAAAGGTCAAATTAAGATCCCTGAACTGTAGAGAGTGTGAACAGACCTCAAGTTTATGTATTCATCCCCTATCCTACCCATCTTAATGGACAAATATTTTTGCTCATCCCTGAGAACATCCAGTACCCTTCAAACCCCCTCTGCTTCTCTCAGCTGCATCAGCTTCATAAACCTCATCCTGCTGCACACCTTTTTATATTTAAAATAAAAATAGTATTTTGTCACAGCAAATGGAAGAATTTCCCTTTCCCTTTGCTGCATCTTCCCTTGTATCCAAACCTTGGAACCCTACAAGGTCCCCCTGATATATTTCTTCCTGCATTGAAGTCTCCTGAACAGCCAAATGTAGATGAAGTTAATTTGTGTCACTGACAAATTTCACCTGCTAAGTTGCCCCAAAACTATATGTGAAAGTAAAGTAGATTACAAATTATAAGATCATCTTCTTAGGCAACCAAACCAGAAAGAAAACAACCTCAAAAGGAGCCCAGAACAAACCAATAAACCTTAAAGCAGCACAATTTAACACTAGCCACATGTAACAAATATTTTGGTAATGTGGCATCTAAACCACAGAAAAAATTCGAGATTTTCCCATTTATTATTTTTAAAAGGTTTAAAGTAATTCTAATGGCTCAAAAATATTTATAAATAGGGAAAGCAAAATACTCCTTGAGCCTGCCTCACTCTTATATTGCAGTTTGTACAGACATTTTTATATGCATCAAATGTTCACTCATCTCTGCAGTAAAAAAGGTTTTTTTTAACCCAGAGAGGATGTCCCAGAGAGGGCCAGGAACAAGGCAGTGGGGAAAGCAAACTGAATATGAACAGACCCCAGTGGCAGCACCCAAATCACTTATTTCAGGAGCCCAGCCCTCATCTTCCAGTCAAGTCAAGCTCTGTCAGGAGAGACCTTGGACACAAGCACCATACACAGCTGTGCATGTGCTAATATTCACATCAGGTCATTATCTTACTTTTGTATGTGTCAATAATAAAAATCTGGATAGTTCAGTTCACAGTGGTTACCTGGGCTAGGAATAGGAGTCTAACTGTATTCCAGATGCAGGATTAATTCTTGAATGAACAATGAGAACATTTGCAGTAGTGAGAATTTGGAAGCATTCAGTATTCCCACTGCCAATTTATAAAAGCATAAACTGCAGCCAAGAGCCAAAAAAGAATCAAAATAAAAGCAGCAGGATGGAAGAAGTTCTTGAGAAATAAAAGAGAATGCAATCCTTTCTGAAGAGAATTTTTCCCCTGAAGAGAATTAAATTTCCCCTGTGGTTCTTCCTCACACATAAACCGCAATTCCACCTGCAAGTCTGCAGTTCTGTGTCTGTGTTTCTCCAGCAAAGATGCCAGCATTTGTGCCAGCAAGGGCTATACAGAGAGATTCCCAATAGATGAGTCCTCCAAGAACGCTGTATCTAAAACTACTGAAGTTCAATTTGATTTGGTCAATAAAATGAAAATGAGTCCTCTGACAAAGAGCTAAACTGATTAGGTGCCTTTTGAGGCTTTTGAGAAAAGTAAACATATCCCTCTTGGATGTCTTCTTCAAAGCCCCTTGTATACCCAGAGTTTCTCATGTAATCAATAATAGATGCAGGTAATATGCTGCTTTATCTGTTTTCCACAACTGGCCTATGGATACCTGCCTAGGGTAGTAATCTTGATAATCACAGCTGACATTTCGCTGTGTGCCTAAAATCAGATGTTTTTCTAGGTGAAAAAAGAAATCCCTGCCTTGTCATGTGTGGGATTGTTTGATAGGTCCTTTCTGTCACTTAGTCCATGGTGAGTTTTATCTAAGATTAGCATCTTGTAAAGGGTGATGTGCAGGTTTTACAGCCACAGAACAATGTCAAGGCCACTGTACCAACAGCCCAGTTTAGCAAAGAGGTTTGGTTACCATCCCCAGTGCACAGAGATCTGCTATGCAGCTGTGACCCCACTGTTACAAAGACTCATCTAGTGAGTGGTTATCGATAATTGAATTCTGAACTTGCTGCCACGTGTGAGCTGACACACTCTTATTGTATCAGATCTGCCATTCACATTGTGTCAGCTGAGCATGTGATAGCCTTGAGTGTGCAGGGACACACAGACGTTCTGCAGACCCAAATAACTACCCCAGTGGAAATTTTGTGGAAAGCAGTACTTGGAAAGAGGACTAAATTTCCTTTCTATGGTTTGGCTTTTGTTGTGTTTTGTTTTGCTTTTGTCAGAAAAACAAATAATGTGGTTATCCTTGATCTCAGGCTATGCAGTGTGAGAACAGAGGCTGACTTATTTCCCATCTGACACTGACATTTTGGGCCTGAGTGTAGTTCCTTGCAACAATTTCCTTCCTTACCTTGGCATTGCTCTGCACTGGGCTTTGTATTACACCTGCATTTTCATGATTACCTGATTCAGATGAATTGGCTTTTGACTCACCTGAAGAACATAGAGTCCTACACAAAGAAAGTTATATCTGACGTTTCTGTATCTGTCTATATCACTACTGCAAATAATGGACTCAGCTAGAACAATCCCCACCTCTGCTGCTCTTAGAGCCAATGTGCTAAAGCACAGGCTAGAGGATCTCTGACTGCCCACTGTCTCCAGCCCATTTAGTCTTAAAAATGCGCCAGCCAACGTGAGGCAAACATGTAAAATTTATGACAATAAATTTAATCCTGTTATCAAAAGGAAGGCACAAATATAATTTTGCATTCTAATTTATTTGGATGCATTTGCATGCTCCTTCTCAAATAAATGGTGTCAAGCAAGCATCCATGTAATTTACTTTAGTCACAAACTGCAGCTATTTGCAGTGACTAATATCTTGTTGCCCATCAGCTGGGCTATTACAATGCCAGATATGCTAATTACTTCCTTGAATGTGCAGTACAAAATGTGCTTGGCTTGAAACCACTCTTTAGACAAGTAAAGCACGTTGGTTTTCTTTCCTGGCAGTTTAATTGCACGACTGTCAGCTGCATCAGAGCAAACATCTTTTCTTCCCTCATCCTTCATGCCTTGGTCTGTGTCTTGCAGTGTGCTTGCAATTGCTAAGTAAGTAAAAAAACACAACTAAACAAACAAAAAACCCAAGGAAAATGAAAACCATTTACAGTTTATAAAGCCATATACGTAGTCTAAATATATATAAATATTGAGTAACACAGTCTTCAGGAAAAATAAAGAAATGAGAAATCATTTAGAATAAGCCAAATTTCTGTAAGTATTTTTGGTATGTCCATGCTATGGAGTTTACAAAGGCCTTTGAACACTTTCACAACAGAGGGAGTGTTTGATCTGTCTGCATCAAGTTGCAGCCACCTGTGTGAAGGCTTTCCAGAGAATTTAAAATCTACTTTGCAAGCAAGTAGGGATGGAGGTCAACTGACTGGCTGACTGCCCAGGTGTCACCCATAAATACCCAAAGGCTGGAGCAGCAATGCGCATCATGTAAGGACATGGATAAATGTCAAGACAGTCATCTCAAAAGTTCCTACTTTTTATAAATACCACAAAATATAGACTCGTGCATCTAAACTGGCTAGAAATACCTAGCTTTTATAATTTTACATGCTCAGAATAAGAGTTTTGGCTCCAATCAATGTACTTCCATTATTTTAAAAGTAGTTGTGCTTTAAAAAATTTTTCCCCTGCTCCCTATCTCTCTTGTTCTCCAGACAAAAACAGGGAGTTCTGAGTTCGACCTTCAGGTTTCTGCTTTAGAAAACTACCAAGATCAAGGCCAAGTTTTTCATCCACTTTATCTGCCCCCAGGGGTACCCCTTGTCCACAGGAAAAAACTTTTCATGTATGAAATACCCAAAAAGGTTTTAACTCTTTGTCTGGCCCCACAGCCTCTATCCAAACTCTGCGTGCTGATGTCCTGTGACCATAACAGGAGAACAAGACAATCTGTCGTGGCTTCCTCCTGGAAAAAAATGGTGGTGGGGGATGAAAATGACAGCTGGGTCTGTGTTCTCTTGAAATTCCAGCTGAGCATCAGCTGCCATTAAGGTCAAGAGGGACATGAGATGCCAGATATCCAGAGCATGCTGGGTGTTGAAATAGCTTTTGTTGTCACCAATTCTTGTGGTGTTGTGAGGGTCCCCAGGACTAGGTGAGAGAAGAGGATTTGACTCCAAGTTCTCAGAAGGCTTGACAAGAATGAGTAATAAAAACCCGTGACAGACCAGAGTCCCAACACAGTTCGACTGGGATTGGTCATTAAATTAAAACAATTCACATGCTGGGTAAACAATTCTCCAAATCACATTCCAAAGTAGCAAAACAGGGAGAAGCTGAAGCTTCCCAGCTTCATGGGAGAAGAAATCCTGGCAAAGGGATTTTTCATAAAATATCACGGTGACAAGCTTTGAAGGACAACTATCTCAGAGGCAATGTTAACATAGACCTGACCTTTTCTCTGCATTGTTCATGCATACGGAGCCCAGGAAAGGCCCTAATATTTATCCTCAAGAAAATGAATACTTTAAAGTATATAATTTTCTTCATTTGATTCTGCCTCTATGTTGAGATAGGAAGGATCTCTGAACTTTGCTTCTTAAGAGTGTTAGCATCTCTGCAGCCAGACTGAATCTTCTCTGACGTTGCTCAGATCCTCTGTACAGGCTTGTAGATGTCTTCTGAAGTGTTTCTTTCTTTGAAGTTTGTGTTCTTTCACATGCTGATAGGTTGATAGTGCACATCTTGCCTCGGGCACATCAAGCTGCCTTCAGGTAGCCAACAGCTCAACAGTGCTTCAGCAGTCTAGCATAGCCAGAAAAAATCCACAAAAATGAAGGCACTACATAACACTATGGTTCAAGGGGGAGAGGGAGAATGGTGGGAAATGGCTTTTATCAGTGTGGCTTTTTTGTCCCACATCCAGCTGCCATGCCCTGCAAACCACATGAGCAGTTGCCAGTGAGGCCACTGTGGCAGTTCAGAGTAGTTATGACCACTACAGGTGCAGCAAAAACTCTGTAAATGAAAGCTGTCCCCAGCCAAGGAATCCACATTTTAAAAACTTCCTGTTTTACCTAGAATCTTAATTTTAATGTAAAATGGTAGAAGACCTTAAAAGGAGAAAGAAAAAATAAAACTTCTAAAAGCCTCTAGAAGGAGGTTATAGGATGTATTCCTTGTTCACTTGAAATTAATTAGACTTCAGATTTCTGTGTATCTCTCACATGCTCCTGAATTCCAAAAATAAAATGCTGGGTTAATAGGCACAAAAACAAGAAATAAAGAGAGAAAAGGTATTGTAAAGTGTGGTTGCCCTGATGCATTTTGTCCTGTAAATGAAGAGCTGTCAATCAGGATAAAATAAGGTTGTTATTTCTTCTTCTGGCATTGTTAAATTGTGCTAAGACTGGAAGTGTGAGCCCTGTGCATTCAGCACTGGACGTGTAACTCATTAAAGGCACATTTGGCACTTTTGCTTATTACAGTGTCATCATGGGTCATTTCCCACTGTGTACTTTCGAAAAGATGATTGTCAGATCCAGAAAGAGAAAGAATAAGCATCAGCTAATTGACCATTCACACAGCCAAATAATTGGCTTCACTGGAAAAGGTAAAAAAGAAATAAACCTGAATGAATATAATTTCTAAAGTTCTGTAGAGGGCTGATCTATGCAGAACTGAAGTTTTGTGTTTACATGAAGGCCCATCTCTCAGAAAAAGCCAGTCCTGCACCAGTGAGTCAATGGTGAACTAAACCAGCACCCCATGGATTTGGGAGCAATGTGTTGCCACATGTCAAAGAAAATCCTTCCCTGCATCCAAGTGCTGCTCAAGTGTAAAATTCTGGGAGTCAATTCTGTTTGTCTTTGCTCCACAATGATATGAAAGCAGTCAGAAGCACTGGAACAGAAAAGATATATTTTCCTCACAAACTCTGGCCTCTTCTTGAGTGCCTTCCTCCCTGAGATGTATGTGGAAGATGGAGACTGAGTGGCAAGCAGCTACAAGGTTTTAAACTTCTCTTTAACCAAGGCAGTTCTGCCTAGCAGGCAAATCTGGGCCCTTTGCTCTTTCTGAATGGTGCAAATTCGGTGTGCTAGCATTGAAGTTCTGTCTGTCTTTCCCATCTCCACTGTAAACACTTGGCATAGCATGCAAAATCTCTGCTACCAGATGTTACCTGATCCTCCTTCAAGTGGAAGAGGTGTTTGACTTTTGCATAGTTTTGTTTCTATCCTTATAAATAAATGGTCAGCCTATACCTGAATCTCTTTCGTGTACCATGATAAAATGGTGTAGGTTTCACTGACAGTAACAGTTATGATAATAATAGAGGAATGAAGAGATCAAGAAACCAGTAAGAAAAAATTATATGAATCAACACCGGGAGGAGGTGGAAAATAAAGAGCGTAGAAGAATGGACAGATAAAATGCAACTATGTCATATAGGAAGGCTTTAATGATGTGAAAGAGGTGCCCAAATCAGGTGAATCAAATTCTTTCCTCAAGAGAGGTTCTTTGTACCTCTCCTCACCAGTTGTCTCCCTGCCAGACCTCAGGAAGCCAAGACACAGAAGGGTCCTCTCCACTCCTGGGACTCTGCAACACTGTGCCAACCTGAGGGGTTTAATGGAACATGGATAACTTTCCAAATCAAAATTTGAAAGGGAAGAGGAGACTTGCTTATGAGCTGCACAGGTTTATCATGGACAGTGGATGACCCTAAAGAGGACCTTTCCTAAAACTATAATTTGAAGTCAGTGCTGTTCTGCATCTATCATAAGAAAGTTTTTTCTATTTCTCCTCTTCTCTAGAGAAAAACACTAGCAATAATTTTTTTAATAAAGTTTTGAGTCATAGCAGTTCCAGTCCAGTCTTGCCCTTCTAGCAGATTGATGAGGAACATTTTAACATCCTTCCCTACTGGTTTGCTGTAGATTCCTTTATTTTCTGTTTATTACTATCTTGCTTTCAAACGAAATGGTAATGGTAGAAACTCAGCACCAGTTTTATGGCTTCAGTTTCTTCTGGTTTCTGTGTTGTCAGTTTTACTGTTAGATTGTGGTGAGGCTAGAAATAATCCTGGAGTTTGGGGTTGGGCATTTCATTTTCATTTATGAACAATGTCATGAAACTGAGCTGTATTCCACAGCCAGCTCAAATCCACTGACTACAGTGAACATTTGGCCAGAAGTCATGGCAGAATCTAATGCACAAAGTTGAAGACCATGTATCTTAGCTAAAATGTTTTCATTTGACAGTTCTGCAGAAAATGTCTTTGCTAGAGGTCAAACAATTCATTTAGTAAACAACTGATCTGAAAATTAACTGCATAATTAGCAGTTTGGGTGCATTGTAGCTTCAGACAAAAATAGCTTTAATTGACATGAATTTCCCAAATCCTCAGACAAGATTGGAAACTGACAAGTGACTGAGAGGAAAGGGCAGAAAAGTCTAAGGAAAAGGTGTTTACTAATGTTCCTTTATTTATTAAGAGTTTGGGAGTGCTAATCACACAAACCTTCACTTTGCCAGTCTGGGAACTACCAGACATGGACTTCATTAATTTTCTGTCTTTTTACAGTCACCTCTAATTCCTTTCACTTACTGGGATCTCTAAGCATCCTCCAGCATGCAGAACCTAAAATTCTTCCATTGGAGGTGGATATCTTTATATAGAAATTTTAAGCTGGAAGACTCACTTTTCTTACCTTAATCTCTTATTCATGTCTTTAAAGTCAGTTTCTTATCTCACATAAGTGTAAAAAATAAA
This sequence comes from Geospiza fortis, assembly GCF_000277835.1. Lineage (NCBI taxonomy): Eukaryota > Metazoa > Chordata > Aves > Passeriformes > Thraupidae > Geospiza > Geospiza fortis. Next base: position 6,745,537 of record NW_005054326.1, on the reverse strand, counting down.
AATTTATCTGATCTTTGCAGGAACACAAAAGGCCCCAGACTCATCTCAGAATGCCTTCAGCTTTCTCTGCAAAGCACAAGGAGAATTTGAACCTCAAAGGAATATATATGAAAATTATAGTTCCAGGATGTTTTACATTATTTTATTAGGATATAAATCAATAAACCAAAAAGCTTGCCTAAAGACTAAACACTGGAAAAAATAGTGACAGACGTTTTGAAAAATAGGGACCTCAACACCAAAGTCTAAATTTTATTAGGCTGTGATTTTTAGATCTCAACTGTGCAAATGTGGATTTTAACATTGCTTTCTTAGACCTGCATTTGGCAATTGTTTGACCAGACTCTCTGGCAGAACAAATATGCAAACACAGCTGAAGTCGGTGATACTATGCAGGGTGACACCAAGAAAAAATTCCTGGCAGCAATTAAGCTGCTCTTGATTGTTGATATTTTCCAAAAAACCTGAAAATCAAGAAAAAGTGGATAGATGATGGCATAAGGTATCTATATTTTCCCTTGGACAAATCAGCAGCTTTTCTAAGATAGAAGTAAAAAATGACAAAATGCAGAAATGAAATCACACAAGGGAAGAAAAAACAATTAAAAATACTTATGTCCAAGTGTTTAGGCATTTATTTTATATATGTATATATATATATATATATATATGTGTATATATATATATAAATTCTATACATTTTTTTGTTTATTATGTATGGGGTTTTGATGATCTTTGAAGCTTTGTCAGTTGTTTTCTCTTGTTTTCCATTTAAAGTGTCAAACTTTCTTCAAGAGATCCCTAATTTTTAAGTGAGACAACAATATTGCAGTAGGTTCCTTGACTATTTGTGTAATAAATCAAATAAATATTATATGCACCTTATATAAAATAAACCTTTCAAACACAGGACCCAGAGGTATGTGCGTAATAGCAAGTTGGTTTTTTTAAACAACTCTCTCTTTGAGTCAACCACTTTCAAGAAGAGTGGTTTAATTTACAAACATAAGGACCCTTTAGGGAAGGAAAATCTTGTAGAAGCTGTCTGGATAGATACTTTCTTCTTTCATTTACTTCCCCATGGAATAACACACTTCTTTTCTGCACAGTCAATAGGCTTTTATGAAGTTTCCTTGAGTTAAATTGATTTCTTTAGCACTAATCAGCAGGTTTTTTAGAGACCAGGCTTTGAAATACATCTTTTCTTCTCTCAGCAGGACATCTTATATTCGTGTTACTTCACTTCAGGAAAATATATTTGGTCTACTCTGATAACCTGTTCAGTGGGATCAATGCCAGCTGCTTGCCTGTGCTTTGTTAAGCTCTGCATATGATGGATGAAACCTCTCAACAGCTACATGAATTATACATAAGTATAGATCTGTCCCCATATATGCAAATCCATGCCTGTTTATAGGCACACGTTTGTCTATGTGCAACAGAAAAAAGTAGACAATTTTCTTATGATTATGGATTTTTTTCATGCCAGGAGTGTCTTGATGATTGTAAGAGAGTTAATTAGAAGCAGAGGAGAGCTCTGGCATAAGATTGTTTTATCCCACCTGCCTGGTCCCATCTGACAACTCTAGCTGAGACAATTGTGCTTAGTGCATCAGGACAAATTCCTGAGTAACCCTAAACACATCTTTGCAGGTCACCAGCTAGCATTACACAGGTAGACCTAGAACATTTTGCTGTTTTATTTTGAAGATTATTCTAATATCTGCCAGAAAAAAAGAAGTTTTATTTTGCCTGCCTTCTTGCTGAACAATAAAATAATTTAAAGGCTTTTTATTGTCTTTGTGCTTGCAATCCATAGAGATGAGCAATTGTGCAGCAGACACTAAGTTTTCCTGCAGTGTGACTGTGTATTCTTCCATCGTCTCTTGATAAGTACTAACAATTTTAACAGTTGTAATATAACTCTGTAATAGCTAAAATCTCTAGAATCCTTGAAATTCGCCCATGTTTCCTGAACGGCATGTGGTTTTGGAGTCTATTATTCAATTATTTCTGGAATAAATACGTATGATTTTTATTTTGCTTGATCTGCAAGTGAGCACTCTCTTATACACAAGCAATTGAATTGAATTCTGTCTTCACTAGTAGTCAGCACCCCAAAGTTCACTACAGGAAACCAGGGAAAATTCCTATTAAGAAATGCTGTTCTCTATTAATACTTACAGATCCTTTGAGGTACAGTCAATGTTACATATTCACTTGATAGCCAAGGGCCATGACTGAAGTTATGTGATAAATACATATTCAACTCTATGCTTCTCTGATGACTGGCTACCTGGAATATTTCCCAAGCTCTTGCAAACTGTTTTATTTTCCTCTATCTGCTTGTTAGTTCTCTCTATATGAACACTGTGAGAAAAGTCCACAGTGCTATCTTGTTTTCTCTCACTGTGATTGTCTTTGTGTGAACAGTATTTAGGTTTGCTAAGCTGTGTGTGATGTCTTCTACACAAAATGATATAATGACCCTCTGGAAGAACTGGAGACAAAGTCTGACTTTGGCCATATTACCCTGCTTCTCTGAGACATAAAATAAATAAGCAGCAATAAATTATTGGATATATAACATTAAATACTCAGTAAATTAAGAATGAAATAAGCAAATGACTAGGCATTTTAGGCAATGATAAATTATGTGCAATTATATGTTAGATAGGATGGTTTGGATCACTGTATAGTATGATAAGATAAACCAGTATGTGTCAGCCACAGAATTGTAGCAATTCCTTTAAAAATATTTCATTTCAGGGGAAAAAATTAATTATTGGTCAAGCACATCATCTGTTTCTAATTTAAAAATAGACCAGAAATTATTTACTCCTGAATTATATCAGTGAAATTCTGTGAAAATAGTGGGATATTTCAGTGTCATTTTTGTCATTCTCACATTAAGGTGATTAAACCTATTTCTTCAGTTTAAACCAGTGCACTAAAATTAAACAGTGTTGTATTAAATACAAAGAGAAATACATCAAAAACATTCTGTTTAGATTTTTTTTAAAGGAATCTACCCACATCCCTGCAAAATGAAATTTCAGGGAGGGTTTCACTCTTCTAACAGTCAGTATAACATCCTTCTGGGTTTTTGTTGAGTCACTGAGACATCCATCACTTGCTCAGTTCCAGTTACACATCAATTATGCAGTTATGCATTCTGCCCCTGATCCATGGAAATTGCTTGTCCTTAGATGCTGCTTTCATGCTTTGCTTTCCTCTTGAGTTGCAGAAGTTCACGTTTTGAGATTTGAAGATTCAAACTCCAGTTACAGACAGCCAAGATGGCTACAATTACAGATAGTCAGGAATAGCATGATAGAGGAATTCAGGTAATATATTTCAGTAAATAATTTAGACTGCTTAATTCATTCATAAATGTAGCTTCTTTTCCTGCTTCTACCACCTCCTACTTGGAATATTCTCTTCTCTATGCACTAAAGTAGTTTGTGCCCCTACAGGAGACCAGCAACAGCATGAATAAATAAATAGCCAGCAATGCTCATGTGGAGATTGTTTAAGAGTTATTAACTTGAGGTCTTGGATGCACAAAGTGCAGTTATATAACATGAAAGCATCAGAAAAAATCAAACTCATAAAGTGGAAATGCAGCATAATCTGGCAGAATGAACACACCCAAATCAAGGCCAGGTTCTCCCCATGCCATGTATTCTACTGGGTTGTCAGGAATGTTGCCTTCAGCTTTTCAGTTCCCCACAAGAACATGTGAGGAGTATCACTTGTACCTCTCCTTTTTCAATCACTGCTTTTGGGAATTGTTAGTTTCATCAAGTTATGGCCATGCCCCCAAATAAACTCTGACTCAACCAAAGAGCCCTTCTTGCTCTCAGTAACAGCTATGCCTCCCACTGACTTCATCATGAGTAAAGAGCTCCTAAAGATTTAGCACACTAATGGCCACACCTCAGCTATTCAATATCCATTTTCTAATTCTCTATGACCTCAGAAATCTCAGTAGGTACCAAGTTACTCACTCTTATAAAATGAAGTTTTTCTGATATGTCAGACAGGATGGTAGAAGCTTCAAAGTTGTCTTGCCCATCACCTTTCCCCACAATGTGACTAACCATACCCATCAGGTATCTGTCTAGCCTATTTTTAAAAGATTCTAGGGTAGGATTTAATGATTTCTTCAAGCAATTTTCTCCAAAGCTTCCCTATCCTCACAATTATAAAGTTATTCTAATGTTTATCCTAAATGTCCCTTTCCATAAATTGGCAGATTGTTCTTGTCTAATTCAAAATGGACACAGAGGAAAATATCTGTATTAAATATTCTCAGCAGTCTTTTTTTGCAGGTATTTAAGATTGTGACAGTTTCCCTGGTTTGCTTTGCTTTGCTCTATGCTCAGCAGCACACTTTTTTCCAGTCTTTCTTCACAGGTCATACATCCTGAACTTTCCTCACTCTCACCGTTCTTGGTGGTCTATATTTCAGTTTGCCAAGAAAAACAGGTGGTGCCATAAGCAGTTTCCTCCTGGAACTCTTACCAGCACTTCTGAGCTGACATAGACCTGTTGGATGCACCAGGAGAAATAAATCATGGTGTGATTCCAGATTTCTGTAGGAGCAAGGTGGCAAACTGAGCAAGAGCCCTAAAATGACCAAGTGTGTATTAACAACCAGTAAGGTGCCTTAGGAGAGAATCTGGATGTGAGAACCCAGTGTCCCATGCTCTGTGAGTTTAGGGGTATTACTTTAGGTTAGCTCCAGTCTGTTCCCAGGCACTGAGCCAGTAATCGTAGAAAATTACAAACTCAAAGCAGATTTCCTGGTTTAGTGTCATCCAAAAGTCACCCAGTTCTCCTGCTCTGAAAGTGCTCCATGATGCCACCAGAAGCACAGTAACTAAAGATGTCTAGGACATCTGATAAAGACGACTGAGACATCTGAACAAAAAATGTAATGTTAAATGGCTCCAGTGGTATTTTTTGAATATGCTTCATGGTTTTCATAATAAGTGTGCACTGTGGTTTTCAAAACCAAAATGGGTCTTGCCAGACCTCAGTAAGGGGGCTAATCACCCCAGCCTGAAAACCCTGAAGCAGGTGAATCAAGCCAGCCACACAGCATGCTCAGGTATGTACATACAAAAGGTTAGATTTCCACAGCATGCTCAGGGAAGTACATACAAAAGGTTAGATTTCCACTTGTTTTCATGACTGAAGGAGAAGGACTAGAAGAAGAAATTGGGCTCATTGGCAGCTTTTTTTATATTTATAGTGGTTTCTGTGTTTTCTGCTAGATTTCTTTTAAACATCAGAAGGCCAAAAGCTACCTACAATCAAAAATAAAATGTGTCATATGCATTTTTAATAAGTGTTGTTCTGACATTCTAGTGTAGCTTTAGAAGACTTAAAGGCATAGCCTTCTAGTAGTACAGTATTCAATTTCTTGTGTTGGACATCCAAATACAGCAATTTAATTTGAAGAAGAAATCAGCAAATTCTGGAAACATGAAGGAAGCCCTTCTTTGAGAGAGAGGGTGCTATCTTTTGAGATACCACTTGCAACTCCAAAAAAAAGAGCACAACACACATTTGATTTTATGCCTTGGCAATAGGGAGTAATTCTTTCCCAGCTTTCTCTTGAGATTCTTTCCACTACTTTATTGACTAAACAATAGCTGTCTTCCATATCCAGGCTGCTTCTCAAGCTGAATGAAAATTAGCAACCTAGGAAACGAATTTGGTGTTCTACTGGTTTTCTGCTCTGATTCTCTGAAACCTAAGAGACGACTGAGGTTGAGAGGTAGTTGTTTATTTGTTTAAACAAAAAACAAATAGCCTTATTCTCCTGGATTTCAATTATGTTCTTCAAAGTGTGAATATGTTATGGCCAGATTAGTAAATTTGGTTACTGGGATTTGTATGAATTGGTTTTTATAGAAATGTCCATTTCAAATGTTAAGAAGGATTAGGACATTTTTCCCTAGCTTACAGGACAAGGTAAATAGAATGAATTCCCTGCATGTCCCATATCCTCAGTCTTCCACAGTCACCAAGAACAGAGGGTAGAAGACAAGACTTCAAAAAACAAGTCCTGAACCCGGGACTATTCATCCTGATAGTTTGAAGAAATCTTATAAAAGACACCAAGGTACCACAGAATCTGTGTATTTAATTTATATAGTCTATTTAATAAACATTAAATACCCTGAATTTGGCTACAGAGGGACAATGAACACGCATTCAATCAGTTCAAAACCAAAAATTGTGATGATAATAAGTACAAGAAAAATAAGAGGCTACAAACACAATTTTTCTTTCCCCTCCTCGTTACTCCTGCTCTGCAGCTGCAATGTGTACATCCCTCTCTTTATTTGAAGTTATTGCATATCATACTGTGATTTGCTAACCCTGTTCATTGCAGATTTGTTTTTAAGTATATGGGACTTCTCCATCAGAACATAAGCTCTGCAGAAATAGCCATATGTTAGAAACCTGAGCTTGTGGATATTTAAGTGCTGAAAAACATATTGCTATATTTTTAAACAAACTTGCTGCAAAAGCTTTAATATTCCAGTGCTTTGGAGCACTTTTACTTCTGAATACATCCAAGAGGAGAGAAGAGAAAGGAAGGGAAGCAAGTATCACTTTTTATACAATATTAGTGGAATAGTTTGATGTTCTGAAGATGTATTTTCTAGATCTCTACCACAATGAGCAAATGCTCTGCAAGAGCATGCACAGACGGCCAAATAGGTTGCAAGATGTGCTACAGTAATTTCCTCTTTGATTCTTCTCAATCTGTTCTAAAATGTTAGGAGTGCTGACATAACCATGTCACTGTTCATATTTTCCTTTCTCTGTTCCTTTCGAAGTTCATCCCAATACTTCTGATTGTCATGGAAAAGCTTGGCATGACACTGGTTTTCCTCTTTGTTGAGATTTCCAGGACATTGTTTTAGATATAGAGTGATTCCATCCTGGGTGGCGTTACCACAAAAAATCAAAACCAAATACTAGTTAAATACTCAATTTAATCATTCAGTGTGATGGAAGGTGTCAAGTTAAAAAATAGCTGATAGATCAAAACCTGATGGTGGAAATATGCCTAAGCATTGCTAAATTTTAGTGATATCACTCAGTATCCATCCATACAGCTGTGGTATCATTTTTCTACCGTCACACTTAATGGGGGATGTGAAATAGCTCAAACCCTGAATGCTCTACAACATTGATTATATTGTACAGACATTTCTATTTTGCCAACTTGTTAACTTCATTAACCTTCTTAACCTTCATCTTCATTCTTCTAAATTTGGATGGCAAACTTGTGCTTTAAGTTTAGCTAAACTGAGTGCAGTTGATGATAGTTTATAATACGAAATAAGCCTAGGTTATAGTCAAGATTACACAAAAATTCATACACTACCCAGATCTGTAATTTCTGTAGCAATTTCTGGGACCATTTGCTGTGGTTCCTACTGAGACTGTAACAGGGAAAGTGTCTGTGGATGATATTTGAAGTTGTGTTTATGCTGGCACAAGTATTGACAGAACTTATGGGTATTTGGAAAGGATGCTTGCTGTTCTCTTATATCCCTTTTATTTTAAACACAGGTTTTCACTGAGTATGTCACTGTCATCTGAAAAGTGACACTCAAATGAATCCCACCTTTAATAACAAAAAGTTAGAGCATATGTCAGAATTGTATTCTTGTAGCTTGTAGGAGAATTCCAGGGGTTTTTATTACCCAGCCTCTTCCTTGCCATATTTGGATAATTATTCCTTTAATAAAAGAGAAGTCATTTTGTTTACCAGTGGAGTGCAGCAGCCCTTACAGACCAGTTGTATTTCCAAAACTGACCTAAATACAGGTCAGGATCTGATATCTGCTACACACAATTATCAACCATAAGAAACAGTCTCTCTGAAAATGGTGTTTCTCAAAATGACATTAACACAAACTGGGAGATATCAGTAGAAGCAGGACTGAAGTAAAAATGTGTTTCTCACAGAGGAGTGCTCCCTAATAACTTAGCCAATATCTTTCATCATTATTTTCTAACATGTACTGCTAATCTCAGGCAGTGAAAAGCTATTTATTGAGCCAAGCTGCCTTTGGTTTATAAGCCTTTAGGAGGTTTTTGTTTCACAGTTTTGAGTTTTACTCCACAAACATGATGTCTAGAGACTTTCTGCTAAAACTCAAGATTCCCACTCAGACTCCTAATTTTAGAGATTGATAAAATGTGGCTTGCAAAAGGGCTAATCCTCTCCAAGACTGAAGTAAATCAGTCTACTGGAGTAGGCAGGAGTGGCAAGAACAGTTCTTGGTTACAGTCCTCCTCTTCCTTTCCTCAAATCTGATGAGCAGGACATAGCGGGTAGCTCATTTCCCATGAAACTCTCCTGCAGGTGGGAAGTTGATGCCTCTATGTTGAAGAGGTCCAAAAGCATTTAATGACTTGCAAATTTGAACAGCACTTAGATGATACTTTATTTATAAGATACATTTGGGACATTGTGTCTCATAGACTCTGATGGAAGAGGTGACTGTGTGCCTTTTGAAGAGCTCGGTACAAGTGTCAAAATAGTACATCAGAATATGCAGAAGTTGCTAATGGATCAGTCTTGAAAATCCACATTGCAAGTCAAATATTCATACTTGCATCTAAAACCTTCCTCAAACACTGACAGGTGTGTATTTCTTGAAATTACTATTCCATGACTCATTCTCCTTTATCTTCTTTCAGGAATGTTATTTCTAGTGGAGAGCAGCTGATGTGAAGTGATGAGGTCATATTAAAGCTAGCACATGTCAAGCACAAGACACTCTGTACATAGCACCAGTCCTATTCCTGGTGTGAATCCTCATCTATTATTTGAGGATGATTGTTGGAAAGGTTTTCATCATGGAGTTAACTGCCTGCTGTCAACATATCCTTGGAATGAAGGATATATTGACAGTAGGCAGTTAACTCCATGATGAAAACCTTTGCATTAACTTCCATTGCATTGAACATCTCCCAAAGACAGAGTAAAATCTTTGCCAGAATCCAAATCCTGAAGATGCAAATGATGCAAGACAGTAGTCCCACCAGTTCTCAGCCTACTGGAAATTCCAGATGGTCATTGACCAGTGAACAGTGCTTTGATAGAGTTTCCATCTACTGCCTACCACTGCAGCACAACATTTTCTAAAATAAACTGAAATAAATTATGCAGATCAACCAAATGTGGAAATTCAGGAATGTGCAATAATCTTAGTTGCGACTATTGACACTTTGTTTAATGAGGAAGTAAAAATGCAATAGTAATCTTTCTGAGGCAAGGACTTGGTATTAAATCACAATTTAATACCAAAATGTCTATGTTCCTCCAACTAATAATTTGTCAAATCTATACAAACCAATTCACACAGAGCAGAAGTCCAGAACTAATATGACACTGGCATAAAGGAAGTCTTGTCAGAAATTTTAATATCTGCTTTTCCACTTAAACATGCAGTCTTGACAAGCTTTCTGTCTCAGCTTGTATGGAAAAAATATGCCTTTGGGGATAAACACAAAACCAGTATGAAATATGAATAGAAGACCTTGTGAAATTATCAAATCAGAATAAGCATTTGGGACAACCATTTTTTTTCCTTCTGACTGGAAAATTCTATTTCTGTTGAGTAAATCCACAAGGCACCTAGCAGCTTTTCCTAATTTAAGATACTTTTTATACTCTGTTAACGACCATGTCAAAAGCTGGTTCATCATCTCAGATGGTGGTGCTAATCTTCCATGCATGAAGATTCATAATAAACTTTCAGTCTCCTGCAAACAACTGCCAGAAAGGTCCTTTTACATTTGGGAGAGGACTTCTGACCTGGCTACAGCCATCTCAATTTCTCTCTTTTTTTCTGTGTTATGAAATCAGTGTTTCCTTAGTATTTATTGTGACAATCTCATTTCTTACTCCACCTTCTCTTTCTGGCAGACAAAAAAATTCAGTGCAATTATCTATTATCAGTACATTAGTAAATTCTCAGCATTTTCAAGCTTTACATCCACGTTGTATATTAAGAGAAATAGTTTTTGTCTTGAATTACACTGAAGGTCTCTTCTTGAGAACAGCAGATCCTAAACAAAAAAGTTTTGGCTCATAATTACCAATTCTAAATCAAACAGTCAAATGTAGAAAAATTACAAAGACCAGTGTAGAATGCCAAAATAAGGGATAATGTTGGGGTTTTTCTACAGAAAATATGAGATTCTGTAGGTATTTCTTTATTTAGCAAGTCAAAACTACTTATTCTATATTCACTCAGAATGACATTTTAGGAACCTCTCATTGTATCAGGGGAAGAAGAGGAGGCAACAGAAGGTAGTTTAGAAATCAGTATTTTGAGCACTTTTCATCATGTCCTTATTTCTTTAATAAGTAAAGGAAGGTTCATATAAAATGTTTAAAATAAAATGCAGTTTCTTGTTCCCATTATCCAGGATTTGCCATTGGTTTCAGGTATTGTAGGTTTCACATTTTACAGGATAAATCTTAATCTTAACTACAGTGATTATACCTTCAAGTATGCTATAGATTTTGAGTACCCCTGAAATAATTGAATTAAGGAGACTGTGGCATTTGAATTTGCTTAGTAAAACGTTCACCACAACTTGGAAGATTAATTTTATCATAAAACTTTTCCTTCATCCATAATCTTTAGTGGCTCAAGTGTGCCAGAAATCTTGATTTGTCAGCCTAGTTGACACTGTGGTTCATACAGCTTGAGATGATCTATATTGTCCATAAGGGAGCATCTCCTGATGCTGAGCACATCTAAGAAAGTTGGTTTTGGTGGCATAAAATTATGATAACTTATCTGTCACTCTGTGCAATTACATTATGTAATTTTCCTTTTCTTCCCCAGGAGAAAAACTGCCTTACAATTGAGATAGTCTGACAGGTTTAGAGTAATACATGTTCTCTGTAGTGCACTTTTCCTGATGAATTTATCAGAAAATTACTTTGTTACTGCAGCAACCATGAAGAGACGCTGAAGCCATGAAAGAGAAAAATAGTTTTGCCAAGATACAAGAGAGAAGGAATATTACTGCAATCAGTTAAATTCTTATTAGTGTTTAGTGTTTTGTGTGTATATATATAAAAATGGGATGCTCTCTCTATTAATAAATATGATAACAAGGACAAAAAAAGAGATTGCTGAGCACCAATTATCTTGGAATTAAGCTTTTCTTAGTTCAACAAAAATACTTATTTTTAACATTGTAAAATTTAATTTCTGAAGAAACTCTAAAGAATATGTTTCCTTTCCTTGTTTGTTGGTTGGTTAGCTTTGGGTTTGGGTTTTTTCAATTGATTTAAACATAACCCCATGATCTATCATTTTCTCTACTGAGGCTCCCAACTGTCATGATCTCTCATATAAATACATTTTGAGCCTGTTGAAATTAGCTTAGTAAAGCAGGAAGGGCATTTTCTACAACCAGTCTGGGGATGAAGTTTGAAACTGCCCCTAGGGTACAATATATGCACAATTTTTATTATCCCTTCACAGAGAAATTTCAGAGCATTTCCTTGACTCAAACAAGACTTGTTTTCAATAAACTTTCATGCTGGACAATATACGTAGACCGAACCCTGGGCATATTAAAAACTAAGTATTTTTTGTGCTATGTTATCTTATTTGGAAAGCATTCTCTGGCAGTACATATAAAACCTCTTTTTTTCACCCCGCATTTTGTGTCCTTTTCTGATTTAACTTATGCTTCTGCATAGCAGTTTGAGTTCACTGCGATGGCAAAGCTTTCTTGAACACTGTGCTGCTCACTTCATCCTTTGGAAAACATGGAATGAAAAAATAAATGAAGAAACTAAGTAATTTCACTCCCGACTTCATTAATTTATCACTTCATCAATGAGAGATCCAAACTCATGTGGTCTACTTTTCCCAACCCATATTTTTATGTGTTCATCCAAAAAGAGCAGCAGTCAGTCCCTAAAGTAGAGAATATCCCAGACAAGCCTGCAAATGAAGGCAGCTTGTTCAAGTGCCTCATTTTCTCAAGCCTTCCTATTTTGTTTCTTTTACACCTAGAACACGCATGGTCCAGATGTATCTAAATTAAAGCTGTAAGCTATTGTGCTGGGAGATACAGCTAGGAAATGGCTCCTAAAAGTTGTATGAAAAATGGGATATTTTCCCAGGATAAGTTGGAGTTTTGTTCATTATTTAAAGAAGAAAATAATGACTTATGAAAGATCTATTCTCATATATTTGATTCATTTCACATTTTAAATGCACTGCAACAGCTGAGATGTCTTGGAAAATGGCCAAGGACAAGTGTACTTGCTAAATTTTCACTTCTTTCATTTATAATACTGGAGCTTCTGTACATGGGTTGCAACACTTGAAACTCACTGCTTTTTCATTTAAATCATTATTTAATAATTTTTAAAAATGATTTAACCTTTTAATATCTTATTGAGGTAGGTCTTTTGAGGTAGCTATTTCCTTGGTAAAGTACAGTTAACCATGACTGACAGTTCAGGCTGTGCAGACACGGAGGTAGGAGGTGGTGTTCCAGTTTCTGCTTTCTTTCCCCTATTCCTGTACCTTGGACTTGTCCAAATTTGTGGCAACAGAAGCTGACAGATGGCATTTGAATTCCTGTTGGGAGGAGGAGTAGGGTCATGCCAGGGAAACCTGGTTTTGCTCTTTGTTTCATGAATGGCCAACATGTCACCACTTGCAGGGAGTAATTGCCCAAACAAGAAACGGAATAGCATCATTTACCTGCATCTATGTTTTACTCTGGGTATGATGGAAAGTATCTGTGTGTCTTTTTGCCTCAACTCCACACCTCTGCACTAAGGCTACTGAATGATGCTCCTTGCCCTGCATTCTGCTAAACTGAGTAGATGTGCTGCCTGAGGAAGGGTAGCCACTCGGTCCTGGGGTCCTGCAGGACTGTGAGGACCTTCACTGACCAGAATCTACATCCTGGGTGAGTATCCCAGTGATGGAGGAAGCCCTTTTCTCTCCTCTTACCACCACAGATAGCTGCCAGACTAGTGTAGCTGGGGTTTTTAACATCATTCTTCAACAGATAGTCATTTTTCCTTACTCTATAATTCATTTTGAGATTTTTGCATGTAACAGTGCAAGTACTCTTGAAAGGAGAAGTACACACAGGGAGGGTTCTTAACCAGATCAAATCTTTGGAGTTAAAGCTGAAGACAATATAACTTCTTGTACTTCATTTTTGAGTAAGTGGTTGCAAGCATTTATCAGCTTGAGATGGCTTTCACTGGCTGAATATAGGTTTTGTACATTTAATGTCAGCACCAGGGGCACCACAATACTAAGGTTCTGGTGAAAATATAGTAGCACAGAATGGAAATAATCTCCTTGGTGTATGCTCCAAAACTAAAAATATTTTCTATTTATAGTGAAAGGATTTTAAAACCTATCCCCTCTGTAAATCTCTCCTAAAACCCAATCTAGGGTGTACCCCGGCCTATCAAATGTTAATTTAGTGAATTTTTCCTCATCCAAGTATGCACAAGAGTCAAGAAGGGAAGAGGAAAAGTAGCCCAAAGTAGAACACAACATGTTTAAAGGTGAACAGAGTGGTCTGTCATTCTGAATGTTTCAAATCACAGCAAAAAATATAGATTATGCTTTTATTTGAGTACATTATGCAAAATATTTGCCTGTTTTCAAAACTTCCAGGACAAAAGTAAATACAAATCTTACAATGTTCTAACAAAACCGCAGGAACATAATTAAAGTTAAACCCTCTCTTTTGAGACTTATAACTCTAGGCAGAGTGAAAAGCAGATTCTTTAAATTACTAATTGACAGTGGGAGCTTTGGAATCTGAGTCTCCTCCAAGACTTTCTTCATCCTGACCTCCCAATGTGATTCCAGCAGGAGGTGTCAGGAGAAAGAGTAGAGGTATCCTAAAAGTGCCTGAGAGGAGAAACATGACTCCTCTTTGCCTTGCTTCCTGCAAGAGTATGTTCAAGTTCAAAGGAATTTCTACTCTGCAGGGGGAGAAAAGAGGCACATAAGGGCTTTCATAATTAGCAAGGTTAAGTAAAAGGATGAGGTACCTCACAACAAATTGGGAGTTAAGTCAACAGGGAAGCTGCCTTTGGATCACAGGACCAAAAACTTCCTGATGGTGATTAAACACAAAAAGGCAATTTAGTTTACTCTGTGTTCATTAAGCAAGCCTGTGTGTGCTGAGGTTTGAGATTTGCTATAGCTGTTAGGTCATACATTATAGCAAAGGAGATTCAATTAACAAGTAATGAGACAAACCCTGCGCTGGAGATGCAAAGCTGCTCTCAGCCAAATGCATTAAGGGTCTAGCCCAAATTGGGTGGCTGCTGCTGTGTTGAAGTAGTGAGATCAGACAGGTGTAAGTTCCAGGCAGTGGGTATCCAAGCAAGAGCAGTGCCAATGGCTGACAGAGAGTACTGCTGAGTGCAGCTTTCCAGTGCTAATAGAAATTCTCATTAACACAGCAGATAGCACTCACAGCAATGATGCAGCTGAACCTTGAGGGAATGAATAAAGTAAAAATAAATTTAAAATATCTTTACTGTTTGGACAACAAAACATCTGTATAAAAATCTTTGACTCCCTCAAGTGCTCAAGGAAAATAGGAAATACTTTTAGGCATTGGATATAAACAGTAGATGACTTTCCCCATTTTCATGGCTATTGTAGCTCTCCTTGGGCCAGTATAATTTCTGCCCTTCCCTGTTTAACTTGTGGTCTGTATTTACCTCCTCTGACTATGGTGGGAGCAGCAGTGATTTAGTGTTCAGCAAAGAGCAGTAATGCAGATTTGAAACAGGTGAGGGAACAAAAATATGCCAGAATATTACTTGGGTAGACCAAATTTCTGCTGGTCAATGCAGTAGCATTGACCACATCAGGTAGCTTTTTTAAAAACCAATAGTTATCTCTAAGCCACTGGAATAAAAATAAGCATCCCTCTTTTTCATCTAATTAACTTTTTGCATAAATTCAACACCACTGGGTTTTTGTCCTTACTTTGCTGAGTTGCATTCTGAGTCAGTCCATAAAAATTCAGAACAAATTGTCCCATGAGCTTCAGAAGAAAAATTTTCTGAAATTCAATTGGCCTGTGTTCAGGGTAACACATTGCATGAATGGAAATAAGAATATTAGTGGAGGATGGTCACTTTACTGAGCACAATAAGATGTGCTTTTTTTTTTTTTTTTTTGTTTGCTAGTTACCTTATCTACTTTTGCCAGGATTTCTTATACTTAGGAAAAATATTTCTTTTCTTCCTAAACACAAACCGGGGGTAAGGTAAGGATAGATCTGTACAAGATAGGGAAAGTGGTATTTGACTGATGGGGAGGAGCAAAATGTTTCAATGAACAGAATCAGAAGATATGAAAAGGTTGATGATTAACCAGCAAACAAAATATTTTCTTACTGTCATTTTAGAAAAGCAATAAATGAAGTCAGGACTGAAATTTCAGCAGAATATTGCATGACTTTGACATTGTTTTTCAGCACAGCCTGTGTCTGTCTTCCTTGAGTCACTCAGTAGGATTTTTTTCCCTTCTAGCCATTTCTCTCTAAAGTAAAAAAAATTTAAAAATATGTTCTAACATGACTTGGTACTTTGATCTACTAATTTGTTTCAAAGCCAGAATTTCTAGCTTTCAATGCAAGGGCAAGCCAGAAGATCAGTCTTTCCTGGGCCAGCATTGCCATTACATACATGCCATGGCACATATTTGTGACTCATTTTTATGAGTCACTTTTTTTCATATTTTTCTTATAATATTCATCATGTAGAGGAGGAAAAATGCATGCAAAGTAGCAGCTGCTCATGACAGTGATGCCTGTTCTTGAGTTTCTTCCTTTTCCTTTTACAATATGGTAATTGAGGACCTATAGTTTTTTCCAGTCAGCAGGCTGCAATAACCTGTAGTAAATGGGAATTTTGGACAAGCCTGTTGGTGAAGAGGTTTGAGGGCATTTTCAAAATTTGAGACAATTTATATCAAGTCCTCTCAAGGGTCTGGAACTTCCCCTTAGTGCACCACAGTTACTGCTGACTGCCCATCCTGCAGTGTTTAAGCCACGTTTCAAACTTGGTGCCATGGGTGACAAATACCAGACAGAATATCCTGTAATAATAGTAGAAATTACCAAGATTAGGAGATACATTTGAGGTGACATCTTCTGAGAAAAAGGTCTTGAACTGTGTTGGGAGCAGTCTGGTGTTGTGATGGATCCATCAGATCCTGCCCACCTGAGGTGCAATATAGCCCTTGAGTTAAGTGGTGCTTTGGAAGCCACATCCAAAAAATGTGGTGAGGTTCTGTGACCCAAAGAAGACCCTGCACACCAAATGAGACTTTGCAAGCTCTTGTAGCAGACTCAGTCTTCATTCCAGTATGGTGTTATTATTTTATAAGCCAAGATATATTATATGCAGTGTATTTCTTCCACAGCTCAAAGTTATTTATAGGGAAATCAGTAAAACACTTCAAGTCAGCTGTCATTGTGACAATTATGGAAAAAATATTAACCTTCATTTGCTGGTGGAATATTTAAGCGTTTTCCAAATTAATTATTCCTATGAGAATGCAAATGATCCAACTTCAAATAAAACAACTGAAAGATCATTTTTATAATGTATGCAATATTTTAAAAAATCCATTAGCGTGCTTAAGTATCCATTTTTGTGTTGCACTGCCCAACATTTTTATCTGGTATGGACTTTGTACACTGAACGATCAAATACCTCCAAAATTAAAAAATATATTCTGTTGAGCATTTAAATGTAGAGAAAAGAAGTACTTTTTATTTTTAGTTTCTAATACATTCCTTAGCCAGAGTGCCTGGTTTCCACTTCATAATGATGATGAAGGTAGGCAATGAAACTGAGATCCTGCCCTGAACCCTGCAGCAGCTCTCCACCTGTTTTCCAAGTGAATTACATCTGTCATGTTTCCAAAGCTGATTCTTTCAGCAGGTAATTAATTTTTCACAGCATCCTGCTTGCACATATGCCACCAGTGGGGAAGGTCCATGGAATAAGCAGGGTCAGATCAGGTTGGCAGGCAGGAGCAAAGACATCCTGGGGGACCCCCAAATGCCACAGGAACAGAGTCCTGCTCCAAGCTACTCCTAATATAGTGACACGATGTGATTCTGCACTATACCAAGTAAACAGGCTTTGCCTCTTTATTCAGTGTATATTTCACCTGTGGTTAATTTTTTGTTGTCAAAACAAATGTAAATTTAAATGATTGCCTCCCTGGATTCCCTTTGCTTTCTTATGGATACATTATTGCTATTTCTGCTCTCTTGCATGCACTAAGTCTGCTTTGGATGCTTCCAAAGAGGGAGAGAATCACATGAAAATGTTGTGAAAAATGTTGGGAAAAAAATAGATTTTATTGCAGTGGGTATATTTTTTCAAATGTAGATAATTCTTTAATCACAGTGAGAGTGAAAAAAGTGAGGAACCAACAACACTTGGAGGAATTTAGTGAAGAAGAAAAAATATGATGCAGGACTTTCAGATGCCCTAGAGGAAGTGAAAAACAATAATTTGTTCAATACATGTGGAGAAATATCAGATGATAAATAGTTGAAATAGTTTGAGAAGAAAAAGAAGTAGAATTATGTTCTCAGCAAAGCTAGAATAACCTCCCTACTTATCTCTTTTTAAATTTAATTTTTAAAAAAGATACATTAAAAATCATAATTCCTACAAAAAATGATCCTAAGGTGCCAGGGAGCTGAAATAAATGCAACATTGGAAATCAACAACATTTTCTGATTTTTGTGACTCTAACTTTTATAATGGCTAATAGTGTTCTATTTTCAAATTTTTGTTTCTGTATGCTGCTTCTACATAATTAGTTCAGTATACATTTAACAGTGTGCCTAATTTCCTCACCTCATATTCAACAGTTTAAGGAAAATGCAAACTGAAACATTTATCATAACTTCTCAAAACTACTTCTCTGAAAAGGTGATAATGTCTGACAGAAGAGATAACTCTAAGCGTCTTATCTGTGTTTGAAGAAAAAGGTCAAAATAACTGTATTAAAAATTCAGACAAAACTATTTTCTTTGCCAGGCAAATTCATCACATCTCAAAGATAATTTCTGAAGATGGGCAAGGAATTGAAAATAGAAAGTGAGCTAAAAGCCGTGTGAGGGTTATAACTTTAAATAAGTAGATTCATAAATAAGTTCTACTTGATCACTGCAGCTTATCAGACTTCAAGGGTAGAGTGTGAAAACAGGGAGTATGACCTTCATCCAAAGCCAGGCTGGGCATTATTCATGTGCTAAGACCTTTAGGATGTGATTAGTCAAGTCCCAAAAGAAACATAGAGGTATGAAAAGTGCAGCCTGTTCCAGAGCGGCTTAGAAGTGATAAAGGCACCCATATCTCACCAGGCTCACTCCCTCATCACTCCACGTCCTTTGCCTCACTTGACTGGTCTCCTGGCATGGTGACCCACAGCCTGGTCTTTCTGGTGGTCTAATCATGCTTTCCTTGGAGCCCAGTGGTCAATCATCATGTAAACAGACTGATCTCATTCAACATCTTTGAAGAAAAATCATCCTTGTGGTCCCAGTGCCATTTCCCCCATTCATTTCTGGCTGGATGCTTTCCCTGCTCTCAGTCTGGTAATTTTCATTCAGACAGGTACAGAAGGTCAATGTCTCATATCTAAAATGTGTGACAAGATTCTGTTAGTTTCCAGTACTGTGGACTTTGCTGCCCACCACCTGGGATCAGTAGCACATGGCATGTCCAATGGAGCTCCAGTATTTCCTCACAGGGAACCTGCCTTCCTCCACATCTCTGCCCTTCCCTCCTCCTCCTCCTCTCCTCAGAAAATCTGACACCCACACAACAAAAGCTGTTGTGGACACACAACTTCTGAAAGTTTCTACCAGGAATGACCTGAGTTTATGAAAGAAATGATGTTTGTTTCATTGATCCTGTAGAGTGTAGGGAGTTTTCAGGCACTCAGGAATGTGAATTCCTCACACTGGCGCTGTGGATGTGGCTGTCAGATCATCTTGACCTGGAAGTGCAGCAGGTTGCAAAGATATACAAGCCATTGCCACCATCATCCTGGTTTAGAGATATGGAATTTAACTACAGGTTGTTATGGTGCTGGTTCTTTTAATATTAATAGTAATGAAAATCCAAATGGTATCTGTTGATACCTTTTTTGTAAAACTTTACCTCAGAAACCTCTCAGTAACAGTGAAGTAAATGTGTGAAGCACAGCTCTTCCCCCAGAAAAGCTTCAGTAAAATAAGCTGTGCTGTGAAAATAAGTTGAATCCTTTTCATATAAGAACTTGGAGTAACAAATCTCACTACTAAAAGCAACAAGAGAAACCACTGCCCCACACTGATTTCCAGTCAGGACTCTTTATTTTGGCTACCTTCTGCATTAAATACTTAGATACACATATCTGAGAACAGAAAAATAATCTGCATGGTGTCTCTCTAGTCAAAGCCTCTCTTGGGGATTTCACTGGGTCAGTGTCCTAAAGGAGGATTCTCTCTTCACACAAACTTTGTGAAGAGGGAGATTAATTTTCAGCTGAAGAAAAGAACATAAATACATATTTATTTTTCAGAGTAAAAAAAAAATATGGCTGTAAGACTTCACTAAAATTCAACTAAACAAATCACTGGCTTTAAATCTTAGTTATACTCTAAATTAAAGGAATGCCTGACATGTTTATTTCTTTAAAAGATATTGAGAGCATTTCATTTTAAAATGGTTATGTTCATTACTTTCAGACTACACCTAGAGTGGCAAATGCACTGAAAACCAAACTCCAGTTCTGTTCAAGGTAGAAGGGAAAATTTTCTTATCCATACTCAAAATATTTTCAGTCCTTTGGCAACTGCCATAAAAGACTTATCACATTTTGCTCTTGGAGGAGATTTCACTGCCTGGAAATTTCCAGACACAGAAAGTGGGTAAAAAAAGACTTCATATAATTGATTATAAATTGGCTTAGCATTTTTTTACATTTCATTGCCAAAGACCTAAAGAGTGGCTTGAAGAGAATTCCTATTGCATAGTTCATAGGCTTCTACATGTGTGTATGATAAACCTGTTGTATTATAGGACTTGTTTTCTGTTTAGAGTATAAAATCTTATAAATCTCACCTAGTGCATGTTGATTTTACAAAGATGATTTAATTTCATACTAAACTTCTGTCTTTGTACTTTTCTCAAGAAGATTTCTTATTGCTTTGGCATTTTCCAATTGTTTTGCTAAAAACACCTAGGCTTTTAAGCTGCTTGCAGCTTCTACTGAGATGTCAAATACCCTGGCACACTGGAGTGTTTTGCCTGCTTTTAATGTAAATGGGAAGGCTGAAAGCTTGGAAAGCAATGCAACGCTCAAGGTCAGCTCATTTTGGTAGGAAAATCTTCCAAAATAACAAGCCACTCTTGAATTGTTTCTTTTAGGAAAAAAAAAAAGAGTTCTGCTTTTTCACTTCCTCAGAGCCCTTCTTAGGGACCATGTTAGCTGTGCTTATCAGCAGGGTTCTCCCTCCTCTTGCTGCCAACTCAGGCTGGAATATCTGTGAGATAGGAAGGTCTGTGCAATAAGAATGGATCACACCTGCTGCTCCCTGCCAGCCTAAACCTTCTTTGGTGATTGGCCCTGAGAGCAGACACTGCTTTGGCATCACGTTCCTGATTGTTAGAGAGGCCATAGAGCTGTTGGGCTGCTTGTTGGATACAAAGCTGGGCAGATGGATATGAAGGGTGGGGAGAGGAAGAGGAGGATGAGGAGGAATCACAGTCCTCTGAAGCACAGCATCTGTGGGAGAGAGAAGAAAGGGGAGCAGCTGCAGAGCAGAGCACGGGGTAGAATGAAAGTGCAGCTGCAGGGCAGCTGTGTGGGACAATGAATAATCAGTCACACACATCAAGCCCCGGTGCTTCTGGCTGGGCTTTTCAGAAAGTCCTCGGTGATTTAAGAGCACAACTGCCATTGACTTTCAGCTGGGCTTAAGCACTTTCCAAAATTCACCTCCTTACACATCAAGCTGTTGTTCTTTGCACCCTTTTAAAGCCTTGTTCTTTTCTTGATTTGGCTGCCTTGGAAACCTACTGACAGTTTCCATGGAGCAGTGCACTACAGTTTATATCTATAATTATGGCCTTATCTTTATATTTGCTGCTTTTACAGCATGGCCATCCCCAGTGGTCATCCCCAAATCTCTGAGAAGCTGAAAAGATAGCCTTATCCTGGGAAAAGGTTGTGAGCTATGGAAATGTTCATATGTCAATGAAAACACTCTCTTCTCACTCTTGTCTTGCTTTATCCAGCTCCTCACCAATGTCATATTTGAGCCCATGCTAATTGTACCAGCTCTAAAACAGCCTCCCTTTAACTAAGTGCAGAAATAAAATTTGGGGTTTAGTAATTGCCTTCAACACTCTCCTGCCATGTTGAGGTCTAAGGCCATGCTGGACCAGAGGAGGACCAGGTGTGATTTACACCCTGATGGTTTTAGATATGGCAGAGAAGCTGGAGAGCAGCCTCTGGGGGATCACGATGGAGAGCTGGAAATATTCTTGTTATTGATATCATGCACCAGCAACCTGTGTAAGGAGTATGGGGTTTTTCCCTACCAAATTATTTTATGATCCTTGAGCAGGTATTGCAATCAGATAAATAAGGCTCTGAACTCCAAGGCAGAACAGAACTCAGTGAGTTCCTCTCTTGTCTGACAGCAAGAGAAAATGTATAATACTCTTACTTCATTTGAGGTAGTTATATGCTATGGCTTCTACTTAGTATTCTTAAATTCTCATTTATTCCCACATGAATTTGACAGTGTATTTAGCATCAGGTCCATGAAGAAAGGAGTTTTTAGATGCATTTAAAGAACATTTGAAGTCCTCTTTATTTAGACTATAAAGTTCTTGTGTTATTTCTTTGAGAAATTGTAAAGTGCTTTTGCACCAGAAACAATACACAAGATCATAATTTTAAGTACTGAAAATGTAAAATTACGCAGTTTAAACTGAGTAGTAACTTCACAAGTTCTAATGACATTGATTAAAAGATAACAGTTGGGTGTTTTTATCTTTAGAGGAAAATAACAACAGGTGGGAGAACTCTGAAAGTCTTATGGCAGATTATGATGCTGTGAATTATCTTAATTTTTCAATAAAATGTTCTTTAAAATGTGGGAGAGGTAGACTTAGGCATTGTAGATGGATCTGGCAGTGAAGGAATAATGCCACCATTAATGTTCAGTAAGGAATAATCCTGTAGATAAAACAGATTTAACACTTTATAGCCACATTTTATTGTATTTTTCAGTGTGTTCTCATCCTGAAGAGTTTCTTGCAGGGAGAGGTGCTGTGTCCAAGAGGGCTTTCACAGTCTCTGAATTTGTTGGCTCTCATGAGCAGCTCAGTGGTGGGGATGTCTGATATGCTAGAACCAACTCATGGGAACTAGTATAGGGTAGAAAGTAATTTGCTGGAAGGCCAGGTACTGAATACAGTAAATTGTAAAAAGTCTCTTTTAACAGGAATGTTTTCTTTTCAAATGAAAATGTTTTTTTGGAAAATTTTGATTGCACAGTGATTTCCTAGCAACAAAACATGTCTCCTGGGGCAAAGCAGTAACTGAGGGCAGAAAAGTGAATACTGGGTTGGAATGCATCACATTATATCTTTATTAATAAAAAATGTTTGCAAAATATATTGCATGTAAAATTACAAAAGCACAGCTGACATAGGCAAGGCATCCATATGTTCTTTCCCAAAAAGTGAAGAACAGAACTTGAAAAGCTTGCTGGTTTACAGCCATCTGCTGGATCTCCCCCAAACCCACTCCTGTCTTTCCCTGCAAGAGAATGATTTAGATTCATGCAGTCATAGACAGATCAGATATAGCCTGACAAAAAACCTCTGTGATCCACAGGCATGTAATGGCCTGTGTTTTGAATGCAGGTTTCAATAGACCTAAATGCTCTGCCTGCAGTACAATTGCTGTATGTGTTACTTGGCTTTGACGGGGTCAGGCTGTCACAGGCTATCAAGAGTTTGTATTTATGTTTTCTCTTCTGCCCAGAGGTAAAGGCAAGATGTAACATTTCTATCAGTATTTGGAGTGGATAGCCTGGTTTAGCTTCTAGCCTTTTATGAGTGGTATTTGGACTGATGCTGTCTGGCTTATTCTGAGTTAAGTAAATATTTCCTCTTTATTTGTTCCATTAAATATTGTAGTTACCCATCTGTGCCTGTAACTACTTGTGCTTATAAGTGCTTGAGCCCAACTTTCAGCTGCCTCTGCCTTTTTCAGAAATATTGGTCAGCTCCAGCAAAAAAACCCCAGGTTTTCAATATTCCTTAATGACCCTCGACTCTATCACCCCCATCCTCCCCACTTACCCATCCAGTTACTGGAAAATCGAGACCTGGTTCAGGTGAAGGCTGGAACATGGGATCCACTCAGCAGAGGCAAGGGAGGCAGCAAGACAGTGCTGGCAGTGGTGTTTTGTGTCTATTCCCAGTCAATAGACCAGTTCCACACAAAGCCCACTTGCTGTGTTAATGGATCCTGCTCAGGTGTTATTTTGGTGTCTATCTCCTACTGATTCTCTGACTGCTGAGTACAGTTCAATACCTTCCCCAAAATGCTGTAGTACCTGCTTTTAGTAGCATTTTTAGAGTTTTTGGTAGCTTTTCTCAAAATCAGATTGTACCTAACTTATTTTTCCCATGTAATGCCCAGCATATCTGCTTGTGACTGGGATCCGTATTTCTCCATAGCTAAAAGGAATGTATCTGGGATCACTCCCCAGAGGAAGTTCTTAGCTGTGCTAGCCAAAGTTGTGCACACACTTGGCACAAGAGTGGACTGAACAGGTTTAATCTGAATTGACTGCTCTTCCATGAGATCCTGCTGCACCATGGAGACCAGATTCTGAGATCAGCTTGAAAGATTTGTTTTGCTAGTCTATTTTTAGCCAAAATGGCATTTTTATGAATGCAAAAACATTCAACTCTGGAAGCTTTTTGTACTGTCAAAAGCTGCGTGGTTTTGTGAAGTTGTTTATTTATTTTTTTTACCTCTATAGGCAATAACTTGTGCTCACTGGACAGAAGTTTCACTCCAGTTCTTCCTGCCAAGAATAATGCAGGTAGAATTCCAGGCACTACAAGGTTCTGCTCAGTGTTAGGAGCAAGGGCAAAGTATGTACACACAGGAGGATCCCTACACTGAACATGGAAGAAGAGATGGCTGCACTTTGATTAAGAAATCAAAATGTGTTTGTGTGTGTTGTGCTCATAACATGGGAGAGGTTTCTTGAGAAAAGAGCCCTCCTTTTTCCCAAGTGAATTATTATGGTCATATGTTTAAATTTGTGCTGCTCTTTGTGACAGAATTGATGGGATAGAATTTATGATGCATTTTTGGCTGACTCATGCCTTGTCAGAGGCACAGAGTCAAAAAGTTTCCATCAATTTGTTCCCTACCATATGTCCCAGTATGGATCTCCCTCAATCTCACTGTTGTTTTGGAACCAAAACTTTTCATGGTGAGAGTCCTCAGGGTTCACCTTGCCTCATGTTATCGGGTTAGACTGAAATAAAGTTTTTTCCTTGATATTTATCCTGAATCTCCCAAGCAACGCAGATATGAATTTAAACTACTCAAGCATTTACCCAGAACATGGACTGTGATTTCAGATTTTTTTTTGCTAGGTTTATCATCAATTAAAATGAATATAAAAGTGAATTTTGTAAGTCCTGTTTAGCACAGGTTTAGTGGATAAATTTCTTCATTCTTGAAGGATGGTCTTTGTCCCAAGATCTAGCAGAAAGGCTCTACTAGTTTTCTGCATTTGTTTACTCAGTTTTCAGAGAATTATCTACCATGACTCCTAACTGGTAATATTTCATTTTAAGCTTATCATCATCTGTTTGTTTATAAAGTTAGGATTGTATTTTCTTTTTGTGCATGACTTTGCATTTGTCGAATAGAAATTTCATCAGATGCTTTATGTCTCAATCAAAAGCCTTCTGCAACTCTTTGCAGTCAATTTACTTTTGACAGCTGTGAATAATATTATATCACCAGCAAACCTTGATATCTTATGCATGTCTCTACTTTCTGGATTTTTCAGGAGAATGCTGAAAAACAGCAGTGTAAGAACAATTCTCCCCATGGTAATTTCTCTCTATTTACAACAACTGAACAATTATTTCTACTCTTTCCTCCCCACCTAACTGCTGATAACTCCTGTTGTCTGTGAGAAAAAACTTCCTCTTATTTCTCCTCTTTCTGTACAGTTTAAGTTGTTTAAAATACTTTCATGGCTGTCCTCCAGCCCAAGGACAGAGTCCCACTCCTGGATGTGCCCACACCCCTGCACTGCTAGCCAGCCCTCTGGACTCCCCTGCTTCCCACAG
Source organism: Geospiza fortis (assembly GCF_000277835.1). Lineage (NCBI taxonomy): Eukaryota > Metazoa > Chordata > Aves > Passeriformes > Thraupidae > Geospiza > Geospiza fortis. The sequence goes on along the minus strand of NW_005054326.1, from coordinate 6,720,036 downwards.
GGCATCAAAGACAGAACTTGGCCCTTTCTGGAGGCTTCCTTTCCTTTCTCCCCTAGCTAGATGACTTATGAGACACAATTTTCTCCCACAACCCTCCTCCTAACATGAATAGCACAACATATTTATTTTTGTTTACTATTTTGTCAACTACTATGTTTATCTTTTGTTGTAGTAGCACGTCAATTTTTGGTGCCAGGCACCACACTTTTGATGATACAAACAATAAAAGGCAGTAAAGTCTTTAGACATTTGCAGCTTCCTAAGCACAAAGCATCTAGGTGTATTTAGCAGAGCTTTGGCCTGGAACCATTTTACCTTAGCTCATAATAATTATTATCAGGATGCAGGATTAATTTGGACTTAAATTTTATCTAGTTTGAAAGAAAAAGTTTCTGCTGCACTTTTAATTATAGCTGTCCTAGAAGTCTGTGCTCACACAGTTGATGAGAAGTAACACTTAGCTCTCTGGAGAGAGATTTTAAGAGCTCTCAGTAGCTCTTGGGGCTCTTATGTGTTATGTGTGTGCCATGTGCCAGCTCAAAGACTTTGTGATTTGGGTCACAAACAGGTTGTGCATCAGGCTGTGCACTGCTGGGCTATAACACTGATCCAACCATGGAATATCTGTCCCAAAAGCAGAGCTGCTGATGAACAGATAGGGAAATGAGCAGGTGCTGGAATAGCTGCATTGGATGTAACAGAAAGACTGAAGAAAGAATAGAAGATGCCATATTAAAGCTTGTCACAATATTATTGGCGTTAATTTTAATCAGCTCAGTTACCTGTGTTTGATTTTACTTCTTTGCATGGCTATATATCCACAACCTTTTCTGTGAGATCTGCAAAGATCCTCTTCATTACTTTTACTGGTTTTAAGTATTTTACTGTTTTTAGAGTAGCTTTTCCGAAGTTTTAATTTGTTTCTAAATTTTACCTACCATGCTTTCACTAAGAAAAAAAAATTGCTTTTGAAAAGCATCTCCATTTGTGTCTTAGCCTGAGAACCTGCTCTTGGGTTTAGATTCACCTGTCCTTGAACAGCCTATAAATCAGCCTATTATATGGATCACATACAATAAAGTTAAGTTGTCTAATGATATTATCTGTTGTCTTAAATACTGAAGTAAAACAATTCAAAGAATAAAGCTTCCTGATCTGATGCAGAGTTTGACAGATCTGACTCAGTGCTGAATAACTCTGGTTGGCAGGTACATCTTCTGCTAATGCTCTTCTTCTTTAGCTGGATGATTGCAGAAGCATTTTTGATCTGAATAGCCAAACAGATGTAAAATCAATGCCTGTTATTTCTTGGCCGCTTCTATCTTGAAATAAGGAATCTTCAAATATTTGCTGTGCGGAATTCAGCTGCTCAAATGCCCGCAGAATAAAATTCTCTGGCCAAGGTGTCATGAAGAAAGGAGTCCTACAAATCTAAGAATTTTTATTACCTTTAAAGCATTGTATGAATTTAAATGTAGAAAAATGCCTTCCTCCAAGCTACTGTCCTTGGGGCTAGTTTCCCAAACTGCCAAAGAGATCTATATATTGGATTTGTCCTCCTGTGAAGAAATATCTTTAGTCATCTATACAGCCAAATTTTCTGTCTATTCCTACTGTAACATAGATGTGTCTGTCATACACTGATCATACACATTCACTGTGTGTATACTCCAAAACCACAACGATAAATTTACCAACAGAGCCAAGGTAACTCCCAGTTGTACCCTGCTCTCTCAATTACATGTTAGGGAATTTTTTCTGTTCATTTTCACCACCACACCTTAAACCAGCCTATGTAATAAGTTTGTGTCATGTTCTGAAAACAGATGTCCTGATAGAAAAATCTGTAGTTACCCTCCTGTGTTATAATTATTAATTCACCTCTTACATTTCTCCCTTTTTTCATCAGTTATTTCTTAACTCACCTGGATTTTCCTTGTTCACTTCTATTTTATTTTTGGAGAAGAAAAAGAGATAGAATGAGAGGAAGATAACACGAACAGAACCATCAGTAGCACCAGTTGCCATTAGTCAATATCTGGAGAGCAGGGCAAGCATCTTTGGTACTGGCCCTAAATACTGTCCCAGGTGCTCCAGGGACTTCTTGACCCTAATGCAGCTTATCTATTTTGTCTAGGCTGCAATGGATCTTCCAAATGCTTAATCAGTTTCTCTCTTTTAATGTATCTCTGCTTGCTATGTTATTCATTAAACAAAATCTTTTAAGCTTGGCTATATATAACGACCTTAAATCATTGAAAATGGAGAGATGTCTCTCTTCAATCATGGGATTAAAAGGGCCACAGTTCTATCAGTCAGGGGAAAAAAACTACAAATATCCATGTTGGATTCATGGCAAATTTGAGTAATTGTGAAGGATGTGCAGTTAGTTTTTCTTTTGTTTTTAGCTGAGAGATGACATCAAATGAGCCTGCTTATGAATATGTATCAACCATAATACAAAGTCTTCTGCATAGGAAATTTGACTTAACTGTGTGTTAGGAGACAGTTTGCCTCTGTAATTATATTACCACTTAATATTGTGTAAAACTCCACTCTGTACTAATTACACTCAACAAACACAGTGCTCAGTGTTATTATTACTGGGAAACGTACAAAACAAAGGACATTTTCTAATTTCTTGGTAGACAGTAGTAAGGAAATATCATGTGGTTATCTGAGTCATACTGGAAATCAAATGTTCAATGCAGATTAGACATCATATGCATAATATTTAGTTTTCAGATTCAGACAAACATAAAGTGTATTTCCTGACACGTGTTTTGAGCCCTGTTCTTCTGCTAATGTGTCCTTCCTTGACATTCCAATTCAGTTCTAAAAGGGACAACGTGGCCTAAATACTGCAAAGGAGCATATGGGATTTTTGATTTATGACATGTAGAAATCAAGGTCTGAATAGACACCTTCTATTTTCCCTTATCTTAATGACGTTAATATTGAACATGGATATTTTATAGTTTATTAAGACGTTTATTCAGGGGTATGTTGGTTCGCCTTTCTCTTTGTAGGACAACTACCCGAATTTTTTAAGATTAATATACACAGCTTTGCTCAACGGGTCAAGAAGTCCAGATTTTTGGGCTGGTGGAGAGAGAGGCCACAGTCACCCATTTCTTTCCATTCATTGCAAGCAGTAGAGGGGCCACAGCTACTCTGAGCCATCGTGAGTGTCTGGAGGAGCGCTGGGGTCAGTCCTGCACGATGGCTCCCGGGCAGTGCCGGCTGCAGGAGCTGCTTGGGCTGGGATCCTGGCAGGCCCTGGAGCTGCCCCCTGCCCTCGGCGGCCAGCCTCCTGCGCAGGCGGGTGGGTAGGCCCACCCCGAACAGCTCGTAGTCGTCGTCGCCTCGCACGGAGTGCAGCACCTGCTCCAGAGACTGCCGGCACACGGGGCAGTCCTCCCTGGCCCGGGCCCAGTGCCGGATGCACCTAAAGCAGAACTGGTGCATGCAGTAGGCCACGAAGGCCGGCTTCCTCACGGTGCCGAGGCAGATGGGGCACTCCGAGCCCACTGCCGCCTTCAGCGGCCCTGCCCCGGCAGCAGAGCAGCTGTCCCCTGTGCCTTCTTTGGCACCACCTGCCATGTGCTGCCAAGAAAGATGCGGAAGGTGCTGGAAGTTGCAGACGGGATTGCTCGGGGTGTTGAGCTGCTCCCTCTCATTAGCACTGCGGCTGCGGGTGTTGAGCAAGCAGAGGGAGAAAGGCCACGGTTGTTGGCTGGCCTGGGGACAGGTGGAACAGATGCTCAGGTCCCCCTGGAAGGAAACCTTCCCAGCTTGTCAGGGTAAGGTTCCCCCTCCCAGACCATCTCTATGGCTATGAGACATCATAATCCTTCACTAGGTCTGTTCTCACTGGCGCCAAAATCCAGCACTGTGAGATCACAGTGGGCTGTCCCCAGACACAGCACACATGCCTGGGAGCAGAACAACCACCCACTGCATCCCTCCTTGTATTGTGCAAAGAAAAGTAAGAAAGAGAGAGAGAGAGAAAGAGAGAGAGAGAGAAAGAGAGAAAGAGAGAGAGAGAGAAATAAAGAGAAGGAGAGAGGAAGAGAGAGAGAGAGAAAAAAGAAAAGAGAAGAGAAGAGAAGAGAGAAAAGAAAAGAGAAAAGAAAAGAAAAGAAAAGAAAGAAAAGAAAAGAAAAGAAAGAAAAGAAAAGAAAAGAAAGAAAAGAAAAGAAAAGAAAGAAAAGAAAAGAAAAGAAAGAAAAGAAAAGAAAAGAAAGAAAAGAAAAGAAAAGAAAGAAAAGAAAAGAAAAGAAAGAAAAGAAAAGAAAAGAAAGAAAAGAAAAGAAAAGAAAGAAAAGAAAAGAAAAGAAAGAAAAGAAAAGAAAAGAAAGAAAAGAAAAGAAAAGAAAGAAAAGAAAAGAAAAGAAAGAAAAGAAAAGAAAAGAAAGAAAAGAAAAGAAAAGAAAGAAAAGAAAAGAAAAGAAAGAAAAGAAAAGAAAAGAAAGAAAAGAAAAGAAAAGAAAGAAAAGAAAAGAAAAGAAAGAAAAGAAAAGAAAAGAAAGAAAAGAAAAGAAAAGAAAGAAAAGAAAAGAAAAGAAAGAAAAGAAAAGAAAAGAAAGAAAAGAAAAGAAAAGAAAGAAAAGAAAAGAAAAGAAAGAAAAGAAAAGAAAAGAAAGAAAAGAAAAGAAAAGAAAGAAAAGAAAAGAAAAGAAAGAAAAGAAAAGAAAAGAAAGAAAAGAAAAGAAAAGAAAGAAAAGAAAAGAAAAGAAAGAAAAGAAAAGAAAAGAAAGAAAAGAAAAGAAAAGAAAGAAAAGAAAAGAAAAGAAAGAAAAGAAAAGAAAAGAAAGAAAAGAAAAGAAAAGAAAGAAAAGAAAAGAAAAGAAAGAAAAGAAAAGAAAAGAAAGAAAAGAAAAGAAAAGAAGAAAAGATATTTGCAGTCACTTTTGTGGGATCAAATGGTTTCTTTTTAGAGGTTTTTTTTACTGATAGAAATGACCTTGGTTCCCCTTCCATTTTAAAAGTTAATCATGCTGATATTTTGGTGGCGAAAATATAAATGAAGCCTCATTACAACCAACTACATGCAGGGTCAGTAAATTCTTTCTGTTGGAAAACTAGTGAGATGAAAATGAGACTGTTAATAGAATATCCATCACATTGATGAAACTGTTGATTGAAATTCACCCTCACATATAACCTATTTGTAATTTCTCTGTAACAATGTATATCAATGGGGTCTTGTTACTTTCTTATTAGTGTTAAAATGATAGCAGGAAATGTTTTCAATTCAAAACCTTTTTGCTGCTGGGTTTCACAAGAGCAAACCTTAGCTTTTGTATAAAAATCAATTGCTTTATTGTCTGAATATAAGTCAAAAATTAATTTTATAGGAAAAATAAAGGAGGCTTATTTATTTTACTTGATGTTGTGCTTACACGTGGATTCTCCAGACCTAAAAATTCTAAACTAAATTTTTGTTACGGAACAGGAATCTATAGTATTTAAAGGTAGGTCTAAGGAAAAATTTCAATAATGTTGTTCAAATTCTAATCTAAGACTGAATTCAGTATGATTTTCCAGTTTGTCCTGCTTTCTAGGTGACAATTGCTCGTTTCAGTATGATTTTTACAAAGACCATATAAATAAAAAGAATTAATCTCTCTTCATTTCTTCTTCAAAACACTATACAAAATTAATTATACTGGTCCTTTTTTTTCTTACTTTAAAAAAATATTAAGCATGGAAAACCTAAATTGTCTGAGGCATGGACCTATATGTGGCTGTCATGAAACTTAATTCAGCCAAAGTTAGAGTCAGATGGCTTTTGACTTAAGCTATGTAGCACCTTATTAGTTAGGTATTCTTTTTGCAAACTTTTAAACTATTTTAAATCCAAATCTCATTTTTTCTTCCACTGTATCTCACGGGTTTGGAAACACCCTGCCCATTTTTGCCATCTCAAAACCATGTTCTTTGTTTTAATTTGCTGCTGCATGAAGAAAAGATCCCTAATTATTGGCAGTGAAAGCTAAGTTGTTCCAAAAAGTCTTCTTTATTCATTATCTATTCCCATTTCTGTCTGGTCTTCAGTGTTTTCTTCTTTCAGCAGTGTTTCAGAAAGTAAATTGTAAAGAGAGTATCTTGATAGATGACAGTATCCAAATGAATAAGGAAGTCATATTAGTTCCTCAGGTGGCATCACTGAAGTAACAAGAAAATGAACATGGATGATTTTGGACCTTCTCTCCCATGCAGAGCTCTGTGCTCTCCCCCTTCAGTGCTCTGAACATGGGGATGAAGAAAACAGCTTTTTTTTTTCCCATTTTCTTGCCCTGCTAATCAATCCTGTAGCCAAGTGGCCCAGAATGGGTGCTTGTTATAAAGCAGGCATCCAGACTTTCTCCGAGTCCTGTTGTTTTCTTTCCACAGGTAACAATGGGAAAGAAACATCAAAGTTGGCTAGACTGGATTTCTCAGTCTAGAAGAGCAGAGCACACATAAAGTTAAAACAAGGGCAGACAGCAAATCTTCTGAAAGATCAATGCTCATATCTCTAACCCAAACTGCGTGGTGGCTGTGTCTGGCATTACAAACAGCACTGGATTTTTCTAACAGCAGTTTGTGCTAAGGAATTAAATCTGGCATTCTGTACTGCCATAGTAGGGCAGTTAGGGAGTGATCTTCTATTGACTTCACACTCAAATGAGCTGTATTTTTTTATAAATCACCACTTTCTTGGCATGCAGAGCATGCATAAGGAAGATCTGAGATTCAAGGCATTAGAGAAATGTTATGAAGATCGATTGGAAGCAGTGATTAACTACTTAGTGCATCACTAAGCAGCATTTCCTCATTCTACAAAAGGGCAATACATAGTTATAGGTCAAAAAGCAAAAATGCTTCTTCATTTGTAAAGTTTCACAGGCCACATTCTCAGGCATTTAAAATATGCTACTTTTTACACTTATGGTAAGATCGACTCCATGCACTTTCCATAACCTGAAGAAGCAACAGGTTACTGTTTTCTGTTGGCAGATTGTGTTATGGCAGATGTTTAGCGGAGTGTAAGAACTCCAACAGGAGCTATTGGATCTGTACATGTGCTGTGAGTCTGACTTCGTAGATCTCAGCAGTCAATGACATCTTGTACTGCTCCATCCTTGCTTAAATTGTGCTGTGTAGCAAAATATCAGCAAATGGCCCAGCTGACAAAATGTCAGTCATAAACCTCAGCATTTTGCACCTGGCTATGGAACAATCTGCAGTAATGGCACAGTCAACAAAATTGTTTACTGAACTTGCACCCTGCTGCTAATGACCAACATAAATAAGTGGTCAATACACCTGGCATGAGGAGCTTATCTGAGTGGACAGCTTGTATTCCACTTTTTGAGTTGAAAATTAAACTATTGTGTCAAAAATCATTAATTTGATAAAAAACATAGAGTGCTTCCTTCATCCCCAGAATCCGTACTTTAGAGGAACTAATTTAGTCTGATATTCAGCCATTCTCATGATTCCTGCCAACAAAACAGAAACAGGACAGGTATGGAAACAGTAAAGTGTAGATCTGGTGTCTAGAGAAATACACTGCAGGAACTCATGAATTCTAAAAGTGGGGCTGACCCAAAAAGATTGCAGTCAAACAAATCTGCATTCAGACAACTGGCAACTTCTGTTTGAGGACTGTAATTCTACAGAAGATTTAAGCTTTTCTTGAGTGAAGCCTAGCTGCACCAGCAGATGCCTTAGAAAGCTGAGGAGATTTTTCTGGGATTGCACAATCAGGGATCAGAAAAATAATCACAAATGCAACAGAAAGCTGACCACCAAGGGAAGGTGCAAAAAAACACAGTACCCCTGACTGACGAAAATTGCGGAAAGCTGTCTTGCCACAAAGCAGCTGTTGCCAAACTTCAACTTGCAGCTGCAGGACTGTTTCAAACAAACTGGAAACACTTGAATTGATTTTGAATGTGTTGTGTGACAACAGATAATATTCAGAAGCAGGATGTTATGCATTAAATAAAAATAAAAGTTGAGTTCTCCTCCATAAAACCAGAATTTGATCCATTAAGTCTATTTACAATTTTTATTTTTTGTTTTCTTCTGCTCTGAGAAATAATTGGTTGGCCTACCATCTTCCAGTTGGAAACTCAATCTAAACACACCCTGTAATTTTCTCTTTCCTTTACATTACTGGTACCATTCTACACAATTCTCCTGTTTGTTTAGGGTGTGAGCTTTACAATATATTTGAAACATTATAATGAAATAAGCATCCTGGTAGTCACTTAACCAAACCAGGTTTCAATTGCTTGGTTATCCATGCTGACATCAAGTTAATAGCTTTTGTAGTCTTTTCTCAGATGGCATATATCTTTGGTATTTGAAGTACTAAGAATAATACTAGTTCAGCTCAAATTCCCAACAAACTTGCAGAGACAGGCAATATGTTTTCTCCTACATGATGTGCTCCTGCATAAACAGACCTTTTATTTTTGTCACATTTATAAAAGGTCTTAAAGTGGTCACCACAACCATGCTCTTTTCTGCAGACAGCTTTCTATTTCTTTCTATTGTTCTTTCATTAACTCTTCCCTTGCCATCTCATTTAGGATAGATCTTGTCCAATTTTAGTTCCTCATATTCTAAAGTTCAAATATCTTTCATTTTGTTCCATCTTCCCTTCTAAGTGTAGTTCATAACCAGCTGATATCTGCTCCAGGTTTCATTCTTTTGGGGTTTTTTCTTTCTTCTTTCCCTGTTGCCATTGGAAGGTCTTGGAATTAAGACCTCCTCATTTAAACCCTTTCGTCCCAATAAATATATTTGCATTTATCATTACTTTTACAGTTCTCTGGGCTGAAAAGCACAAGTGTTCAATACTTCTTCTCAGGATGACTGTTTAGGACCATCCTAAACCAGGACTGAATGTTCCTCTGTGAATGCAACATGCTTAATCACCACATTTGATCAAGGGTTGATTGTTTGGGCTGCTCCATATCATGGTTTAGGAATGGTATTCCCCAATTTAGCAAACTCTGAAACGAAAAATGTAAACATATTTTCTATCCAATGTTTTTAGGTATTATGCCTATGAATTTTCTTTTCCTGCACCAATTTTTTCTCCCACAAAGGCACACATATGCCTGAAGTTTCTTTACAAACTCACTTTCTTGATACTCAGAGAGGAAAAACAATCTGCGGTAAAGCTCTACCACAGACTGCTTATTAATTGTGGACTAGCCAGTGGATCAATTGGTACCACCCCCTAAAGAAAGATAATAATCTCATCGTTGCCTCATTCACACATCTGTTTAGATTATAAACTCAATAAACAGACTTTCTTTTACCATCTTGTTTAGCAAAAAGAAGAAAACCAGGTCTACCACAAAACCAAAACATACTGTTGGCATAATTTCCCCATTAAAAAAATAAAAGTCCTTTCTTTTTAGGGGATAGTGCATATTAATGCAAGTATAATTATGATAATTCACTAATTCCTAATCTACCTCTTCAGAAAGGATGAAGACTCCTGCATTCACCCTCTGAGTTTATCATTGTTTCCGCTTGTTCTGATGTAGGGCTGCTGATAACTGAGATCATAGCACACCTTCTGCATCTGAGTCTAGAGCATCCAAAGGAGCTTTCAAATCTGGTTTTGAAGAGATGCTTTAAATCTTTATTACGTTGACTCCTGCACACCTTTGACTCCTGTGATCAAAGACTCAACACCCCATCTGTGAACACAATGCCCTTATTCATCTAGCAGTGCTCAGTCCTTGCTGGTTGTGTTGATTATCTGCTGTAACTTTTCCATGGTATTGAATTTCTGCTTATTAGTAGACATTGATTTTTGGTCTGTTAAAAAAGGGGATGCATTCCTTTTCTTTCTTTCTCCTCTTATCTCCAGCTCTTTCAACTATTCCAGATATGCATCTGGAAACGTGAAAAAAAACCTGTAATCTTTCCTTTGCCCCATGATTGAATTTTGCTATAATAAATTTCCCTTGGAGTGCTGCCTTTCTCTCTGGCTATTGCAACCAAATTCAGGTCCAGGTACCAGCTGCTAGCCTTTCAGAATCTTTCAAGCAAGGAGTTTTCACTTACCACGCAGTGAGAAAACAGGACCTGTTATTTTCTTTGGCAGCCCTAGTTAGAGGGAATTTTGGTCTTATTTTTTAATCTCAAATCCGTAGTGTTTGCAAGTTTCTCTTGTGATTTTTCCCTGCAGTTGGTAAAGCAATAATAAAGGGTTCTCAAGACATGTTGTGAGAGAGGCAGCATGCCTTTCTTCCAACAGCAATGCTTGAAACAGTGGCCTTGGACTCAAAGCAAAGTCACCTTAATAAGCTTATAATTATGACACGCCCTCAGAATTGCCTTTGCTATGGTATTTGTACCTCCTTAGTACCCATCTTTATATATTTATATATATATATATATATATATATACCCCTGTTTTGCACCATTTCTTCTGAATTCAGCTCTTCCAAAAGCAAAAAGTTAGCAAAGCTATTGGCCATATAGTGTTCTATCATTCCTTCATTAACATTATTTTACTTTGACTAGAAAAAAACTGTCCTGATAGATTGAACTGAGACAGAAGAAGGAAATTACTGGAAAAGGTAGAAGTAGTCTATTAAATAAGAGAAGGAAAATTGAGCTAAATCAAATGAAGGAATTGTAAAGGATGAGAGACACTTGAAAAGAATATGCTTATTTTAGAAAGATGAGGGAAAGGCAGAAGAAGAAATGAAACAAAGGCTTTAGTGTGGTGGTAAGCAAAGAAATTAAGTACATAGCAAAAATTCTATTTGATGTTAAGTGGAAGGTTAGATTTACTGCAAGACCTAATGCATGCATCAAGGTCATTCTAAGACAAAGGATTTTAACATCTCATTTGCCATCCTTTCTTTTCTCATCTTCAATCTCACATTAAAGTATGCACATATTTTTTAATGTTCCATTTCTCTAGAAAATGATGGGGACAGAAACCACTGGATGTAAATAGCTCCAACTATAACAGAAATTAAAGTGAAATCTTTAACATTTTTTAGTTTAAACACATTTAACTGTTTAACTCAAATCAGCTTCTTTTTTGCTTTCAAACCCTAGCCCAATGCAAGCTCCTTTTGTCATGTTTTTTTTCTGTAGTTACACTGAAGCAGAGATGGACCTCTTCTGCTTTTTCTTGTAATAACTGGGTGTCAAAAGTGACAAAATTATTCTTTCTTATTGTTCTCTTTGTATAGGTCACAACACATTGAAGGAAACTGAAAAGAAAAACTTCTGGAGAGTGAGACATTCTCTGGTAAGGCATCTAAAATTTCTTCATGAGTTTTTTCTTTGTATTTATTTAAGAGGCAGGTGTTTCCATTTAACTTTTGATTTGTCTGCTTTTTAAGATGCACTTATATCTAATTTTCCTTTCAACATTAGCTTCTGTTATATGATATATAATTTTGTACCCCAGAAGCATCTGTCTTACCAAAATCCCTATAAAATTATTCCAGTATTGTCTTGATGGTCAATGAAAGTCAATCTGAAAACAGACATTGAAGTCTTTGTTAAAGTTTGTTTTGTGTATCTTTAAAATAAGGAAGAAAACAAATCTGGACAGTAGTTATATCTGTCAAAGATATCTGAACTGGCCAGCTTGCAGTTTTGGATGGGAAGAGACAAAATAGCACTTAATGTAAGTTTAAAATACTCTTCTAAAGTATTTTAAGATGGCCTTTGAGATGTCACAATGCTTGTAACTAATACAATACAATTTATTTTCAGAAGAAAAATGCCCTCTATATTAAAAAAAATGCTTCTCTCAATTATAATGATTTGTTTCACTCTGGAAGCCTTGTGAGAAAAGACTTTTTATCCTTTGTACCTCTGTCCAGCCTGAAGAAGCTGGATGCACAGATATACCTTCAGGGCAGGATTACATCCACTTCAGAGAATTTAGAATTACAGAGATAATTGCACGTCTGCTTTCAGCCTCATTCACTACCACAGAAAGAAACACTCTTTTTTCTACAAGATGGGAAACTAAGGTAGTCTCTGAATACTTAAAAAAAAAAAAAAAAAAGAAAACAGAAAAATTAAGAACTTCAAAACACAGTCTAGTTTCTGGGTTTATTCTTGGAACAGACAAGCCACATGCTGCTCCCTGATCACAGCTTGAAGAAAACACCCAATTTAGTCCTTACTGTGTAACAAAGAAACTGTAGTTTCTACTAGGAAACTGAGGACTGCACACTGACCACATTCTCTGGTTATAAATAACAGATCACAGACTAGAAGCACTGTCTTTCTCAGATTATATATTTATCTCCATTGTGCATTCTTGATCAAACATCTCAGCCTCTGAGTGATTTTTACATCACCTAGCAATATGCTGTCTTTAAAATTCAATGCTTCCAAGTTGTTATTTTCCCCTTCAACTTCCCCTCTAACTTCTGGTGCTCAGTTTGCAATTCCAGAAACTTAGTTTCTTTTTAATTAAGCAAAGTAGTAGAAGCCCCAAACTGAGTGCTGTTATCATAGAATCATAGAATGTTTTGCGTGGGAAGAGACCTTTAAAGGTCATCTGATCTGACTCCCCAGGCAGGAACAACTTTCACTAGACCTGATTGCTCAAAGCAAATTCTATCTTAAATTATCAATGGCAAAGATACATGTACAAACCAAATCAAGAACCTGGAATAAATAAAAACAGTACTAGCAAACAAAGCTATTTTTGTTCTCTCCTTTTCCAGGTACTGTATAAACAACCATCAACTAAGAGAATTGTCGCATGTTGCTGAGCCACTGGATCAGCCTGTATGATGAATAAAACAAAATAAATGTGCTTCAAAATCCAAATGCAAATGGGGACTCCACTAGTAAAAATTGGGAAAGGGAGGCATTGTAATTATTAATAGATGTTAGCAAAGGGATATAAAATTTGTAAGTCCTCCCTAGAACTTGCCTTGTACATAGCCAGAAGAGATTCTTGGTAGAAATTGCTCTTTATATAATTCTCAGTTCTTCAAAATACTGAGACACAAGCTATATTTTAGTGGTTAGACTTAGTGATAAATGCACTAGAAATTGAGCAGGTGAATCCATTTCTCACACCTTGGTACTGTCAGCATGATATTCTGAAATGGGGAAAAGCAATAGAAAAATCTTTGCATCTGGCTATTAACTTCCAAGCCATGAGGGACATGTAACAAGGCTGCATGCCAACAGTTGTTCAGCTGCTAGAAATACACTTATTTTGAAGTTAAATCCAATACATGAATTATGTTCTCTGGACACAGTGCTGCAATGATTCAAGGGACATTTTGCTATTGTTTAAGTAGTAGAGGTTATAAAATTGATGGAGAAAAATCCTACATATTAGACAGGTTTCAGATACTGGGTAATACTCAGGCGTCTCAGGCAGCAGCTCTCTTCTGACAAAATGTGCCTCAAAGTACCCTCAGTGCAGCTGCACCACCCACTAGAAGCACATCTTGTGTACCCCACACAATGACTTTACAAAATATCTGATACCCCTTCAGTGTCTGGTAACTCAAGATGATGGTATGGATTTCTTGTCCTCAGCAGCTCATGTATGATTAAACCCACTGATGCCCTTGAAAAAAGTAACCATCCACATGTCTGTGTTTTCAGTATACTGAGCTCTGCTTAAAATAGAGTACTGAAATATTACTGCTTTGGAAACAGCTGGAAATGAGACCACTGCTAATCCAGCTTTCTCTTTTCTGTCACAAAGCTTGTCAAGAATAATTTGCTAGGTTTCCATGTGTCAGGCTGAGAACTTTTATTAGAATTTGTAAAACTTCTTGAAAAATTTTACAATGCTGATACTGAAGAGCTCATCTACCATGTAAAGTGTCCTGCTCCAATGTATTACCAGTAAGGAAAATGTTTAGGCTATTAAAGATACCTTAAATGCAACAAATTTGACTCTAACATTAAACAGAAACTCCTAGAAAGGGTTAATCATGACATAGTGACTAGATATAACTAAACCACAAGGATCCATTTATGTTTTGCTTGGAGATTTTTTTTCCAGAATGAGTGGCAAGCTTTGGAAGTATAAATTTAGATTTTTACTCTCTGATAAAGACTAAAAATCTTATTATGAAGCAAATATTCTAGCCAAACTAAAAATTAATATAACCCAACGAAGATTGTTTATATGTTAATGCTGCTTAGCATTGTTCAGCTGTTGGCACTTTTTAACTTTTCTGTACCAAATGTTTAATAAAATGCAGAGACTTAGCCAAGTTTTGAAAAACCTAAATAAGCTTTAAAATCTTTTGACAAAAGTGTGACAAGGCATAGGGAAGTAGATGGTATGGCTCTAGAGAAAGTGTATACAGGAATTTCTTTTTGTACATGGTTTTATTAGGGAAGATCCAGGCAAAATTGAGAAAAATGCACATGACAAAAAGACCTGAATTCAAGACAAAAATTTTAAAAAATGCTGTTCAACCTGTAAGCCTTAATAGTTCAGCTAACCTGATGTGTGGCTTGCTGTTCTTTGAAATATGAAGACATTTTTTTCATCTGTTGCAAACAAAATCTGCCAGTGAATGAAGTTGGTTTTATCTTGTTATTACTGCATTTATTTTTCACAGTTATTACAATGAATTTTTTTGTTTTAACATCCCTTGACCACATATTTGTATGATCAGTAATGCATCATTAACAGAGAAACTGAAAAAAAAAAATGATACTCAGAGGGTTGTGTTATAACTCCTAGGGGAAAAAACAAGTTTGAACATTTTTACTGTTCTTTCTTGTAATTCATGGATTTCCCAAAACAAACAAAAGAAAAAAGAGTCCTCTTTATGAATACAGTACACACAGAAAGCTAACTGTGAAGCACTCATTAGTGACAATTATTTCATTAAATAAGTACATGTCATTTTAATAACCTACAGAAACTCCCCCAACTAAGACTTAGAAATGATAAATCTGCTAAATCTTTAAGCCTTATTTACCTTGCCCTAATAATCTATCCTCTAATTTATTTTATAAATAGGTAAAGCAAATTTGAAATAATCATTTGAATTACAGTTTTAGCAAACATAAGTCAGATTGGATGCGACCTTTATCAACTCACAACTTGTAGTTTGTTATTATTCATCATATCTCTTGAAATTAACATATTAATTTATAAGCATCATAAATATTACAGGAAAGGTGACTCTGGATTTTTCACCAATACATATGTCATCCACATACATAGCAATCAGTCTCTGCAGACACAAAGTAGGTTTTTAACATTCTCCTAGAGTCAGCCGAGCCAATGACAAATAAGCTTAATGGAAGGCTTCCAGAGGACAAAACAATGTCCATCCTTTTGGCTGACTGAGGTAATGTTTCACATTCCACTGTCTGGCATTTCTTTGTACCATGATAAATGCTCAATGCTGCAGCTAATCCATTTTGAAATTTCATAGTGTTTTCATGGTATCACAGAGCAGATTTTTTTGTGACAGATGGAAACATTAAAGAAATAAATAGGGGAAGAAAAGCAAAGAAAATGTAGCTAAGTTCACCCTCCTCTCTAAGTTCTGACCAAAGAAGTAGTGGACTTTGGTTCATGAACATCTGGGGTAAAACAAAACTCCTGCGCCTGCTCAATCTTCTTTTCCTATTAAAATTTAAAGATAGAGAAACCTCAAATAATTTCCATTAACTATAGAGAATGGACAAGGAATACTTAATGATAGGATTGGTAGAGTGAAGACACACAGGCAGGTCTGGATACACACAGTGAGAGCACTGCACAGGAAAAATCCTGACTGAACCACCTTTCTAAGAGCTATATTGAATTCAGAGACCAATCTGCCATGGGGAAAATGAGTGTCCCAGAAAAGAACAAGAGGAATGTCTCAATGAGAGACTGGGAAAATTAAACACATGAAACTTCAGACATCAGAGATGAAGGCAAGTAAAGGGAGATTGATGCATGGAGTAGAGGAGTTTATGGAGTGATGTAGAGAAATTTAGTTCAGGAGTGTGCAATAATTTTGTTACCTGCCACTTTCAAAATGGACAAGGAAGATAAGGAGGAAGAAGGAGAACTGGTATAATTAGTAAAGGAGAAAAAATTCTGTATTCCCTGGAAGTACTCTCTTTTGTAATGAAATGTTGTATTTTCAAGGCAAAATAATATGACAAGTCAGTCTCCTCTTCAGAGTTTGAGTATAGCTGATTAAATAATAAATAAATGGAGATTTGGGGCTCCAAGAAAAGCAAGTGCTTCTGAACTCAGTCCAATGTCAAACTGTCTGCTTAAGTCCATTATTATTTTAAGCGTGTCTCATCACTTCTTGCTTTATCACTCTGAGAAAGAATACATCTGTAAAATTAATATTTGGGTATGCAAATGCTTAGTTTGCATTCTAAGATGAGGGCAGACTGCACCTGAAAAATCACAACACTCCTGTCCTTCAAGCTTTATGTGAGTTCTAAGTCTTGGTGTCATCTTCAAAATAACCAGAGGCTCACACCCTTACGGTTTGTCAATTTTTACTTAGCTGAGTATCATTTTAGAGGAAAATCATTACATTTTTATTCAAATAACTATGTCCATTAAAGTGGTCTTGCTTGAATTTTCTGTTGCTGAGGACTGTGTAAGAAGCACAAGGATGGAGACATTTTTTCACAATCTTATATTGTTGTGGTGATAACACAACAGACAATATGGAGGTTAGTCTAGCAACTCAACAGCTATAAACATAGGACTTATCAGGTTTATTTAGTAAATGTCTAAAAGATCCAGGCCTGGAGGGATGGAGATAATAATTGAAGTCTTGTTTGTTCCATTATTTATACCAAGATAATTTGCCGAAACATCTAAAAATTTTTAATAAAAGGCTTCACAAATGTGGTGGTGCTCTTGATACTCCAAGGCACTCACTATCACAACTGAGCTACACTGCTCACAAATGTGGTATAAAATAAGAAATATTATAGGACCTATTAAAGGGAGATTAATCTTTCAAAAACTGACAAGGAAGCTCTGTATAATTAACAAACATAAATATTTCTGCCCCTCTGCTTGATAATAAGTGCATATTATGGCTACTTAAATGTCAACAGCTATTTTTTGTGTCATTAACTCACACAAGAGCCAGATGCTAAATAGCCGTTTCAGTAGCATAAATGATGGAGCAAATTATTTGAGTAGGAAATAAAAATTTTAATACACAAGCAGAATTTTACATCCCTAGCAGCCAGCAGCCATTTGGAGTTGACAGATCAGCTATGTGCTTCAAAACCTTTGTGACAAAACAACTTACAAAACAAAATGCACAGATAAAATACATAACGTGTCACATACTAAGAGTTTTCCAAATGTGTGCTAACAGATATATCATTATGGTAAAGGTTAGAAGACCTTCAATATACTCAGCTTTTATTTTGTCAGATAGGAAAAGAGAGGTTGAAGGGTCTTGTTTACAGAGATTTACTTTTCACTGTGTTTGGATGAACTATTCATTGCATATTTAACAATTCATGATTCTTTGTCTCTATAGACTGGCTGTATCCTACTGCAATCTGTTATTATTTTAACAAAACAGAAACTTTCTCCCTACATTAAACATTTTGGAAGATAATACTGGTCAGCTTGATACTCCAATGGATCCTGCTGGACTGTGCACTTTCCTGTGGGGTGTGATGTGTTGGGCATCACCAATCCATCAGACTCACCTCAGGTTCTGGATCTGAATTCACAAATTCTCTTTGACTGCCTCTTCCAACCCCATGAGTCTTCTCCTTTTGACACATAACATATCACTCCTAGCCAGAACACCACTCCAGAGCTGCTCTGTGCCAGTTGTTACCACAGTCTCATGTAGAAGCCTTAGTCCAGGGGGCTTCTGCTCTGTCAGTCAGATGTGAAGATACAGAGCATCAGTTTTGGCAGTAGTAACATCAGTTCTGGTGCAAGGCAGAGCAGGAAGAAGAGTGGAGCAAAGCAGCAGAGTGTGGAGACCCCAAGCAGGTGCTCTGTAATCTGATTGAGGAGTGTCACACCTCTTGTGACACTAATTCCTGTCTCGCTGAATTGGGGCAGGCAGACACAACACACCTCAGACATGGGCTGGCCAAATGTGGCAGCACAGTTTTGAACAGAGAAAACTGTTCTGTACGGATACCTGCACACAGCTCATCTTTAGCTGTAGTGGCAGTGTACAGTTCAAGGGCTTTTTTTAATTATTAACTTTTTTCATTTCCTTTTATGTCCATTTTTATTAATTGAAAATTAATTACAAGCAAGATTTTATCACATGGAGCTGCTATTGGTAAATAGCAACCAACTGTGCTGTGAGCAATCCAAGGATGCTGGAAAGGCTGACTAGGAAGTTAGGGTTGGTGGTGTTGAGTCCAAAGTTTGTTGCTATGGTTTTGCATCCATTAGGGTTCCAGCACTACCAAAAGAGCTGTAAATGGCACAGCCTCATCCATTGTTGTTTCTGCCAAGGCTCTTAGTCCTCAGTGACTTGTAATCCAAGGTGGGGCAGTTTATTAGGGAGCAGATCTGCTGAGTGTCATCAGTCTGTTATTTAATAGGAAAAGTTGTTTCCACAGCCATTACTGCAGACTTCAGAGATCCTTTCTATTTCCTGAGTCTGCAATTCCAGATTTATCTTCTATTTTCTTTGGTAATTAAGTCTCTTGGTGGATATTTACAAGTTCATGCTGTACTGCATTGTGTCCAAAAAACGAAAGTCTACTTTTCAGTGAAATGCTGAACTTTGTATCAAGTAGGCATATTCAGCAAATACTTTTGGATTTATTTTATATACTACTATGACAAAATGCTGCAGAAAATATTTTAAAATTAACTTTACAACTACAAATCATATGATATTGATCAAACTGTGAAGCACACTGACTTAGTGGATTTCTCTTATCATTCAAAGAACACAGCTACATGAGAATTGCTCATGCTGAAGTACAAGAGGAAGGGCAGCAAGGGACGTGAAAGCCTAAGATCATGTCTGGGAATAATGAGGGTACTGTAGGAACTTTTCAAGACAGACTTTTATGAGGAATATCTTTCTTTGTTCCCTGTATCACAGAAGGAAGAACCAATAATTCCAGGAAGCCCTTTATTTGATCTCGTTAAATCACTCAGCTAGTTTGGTCTACAGACTACAATTAAACTGCAATTCATAAGTTTCATTTCTGAATTATAAATATATTCCTGTTATCCCTTTGCTTTTATAACAGCAAACAATTGACTATCAAACTACGTTTCCTGGCCAGCTATATATTTTTAGCCCTTGTTCTGCAACATCACACGCTCTTTTCATTGTGTCCACATTTTTCTTTTTGACTGAGGTTCTCTTGATCATTTTCTTGTTCTGCTTGCACTGGGCTAAGGAAGAGGACACGTGTTTACGAAGAGCAACTCTCCACATAATTTTCAATCTTGAAATCATGTTTGTATTTTAGTGAAAAGTTTCACTAAATCACTTTAACCTTGTGGATTATATTGCCCACTACCTTCTTTAATAACCAATTTAATATTGCTTGCTGCCAAATCTGCCCCTTGAGCCACATACATGTGTTAAATGACCTCATAATGCAGAGGGCTCACAGATGAAGGTCACTAAAAAATCCCTAAGCAATTTAAATGATGTTAATATCTAAATCTCCTCGGTAAAAACTAGTTTTCCCATCTTAATATGAGTTTAGATTGTTTACAGTTGGGACTTCAGACATAAATCTTTTCATTACTCAAGTCAGAATAACACTGGAAGAAAATTGATGAGGAGATAAATCAGTTAAATGGAGGGAAAATCCTTTAATCAAGGTTGCAAAATATTAATTTTTACTAATACCTTTGTACAACCAAGCCATTATATTGACAATATATCATGGCTTGCTTATTCTGGACTATCACTGTTTAATTGCAGTCACAAGTTCAATCATTCATGTTGACAGATTCAAACCATTTGATTTAACATCCTAAATTAAAAATTGTTGGCCTAGCTGATGCCACAAAATGCTGTTCCACAAATGCTACTAGTTACTAAACTATCTTTGGGTGACCAGACTGCTCAAGAATCAAAAAGAAATCACATTAATTTAGAGGGAATCACTCTTTTTACTGATTTCATTCTGTTCAGTAAGGAAAACAAAAAAAAAATTAATAAAAAGCCAACCAAAAAACTCACACAAATTCATATTGTTTAGAAACTGTTTTTTTCCAAGAAGCTGACCAAAAGCAACAAACTCACAAACTGTTTTTAATTGTAAACTGTCAAAAAAAATCTTTAAAAATATTTTGAAACAGAATTCAGATGCAGTGTGGAAGATTTGATGTTGGGGAGCTAAACTCATGCCTTTAAAATGGATTTTCTTTCTGGGTTTTCCTTTAAAAGTTTTTCATGTCATAAAGTGAAACATTGAAGGACAGGAGGACCACTTCAATCACATTGTCTAGCCCATGAGAAGGGATATGAGCATGTTAATGTAGTTATCTGAACACAAATGCTCATGTTGGACAGAGTCTCTTCTTGTCCTATTGAAAAAAATTGACCAAACTAACTTTGAAGTTTGTCTTTAGGAAGCCACCTTGGATTCTGAGTTTGGAGATGACCACTGAAAGAGAAAAGGAGAAAAAAATATGTTTTCCTTAAACTTTGTGTCTGTTTTCTGTCTATTTGTTTAATACAGTATACTCAAATTTCACACTTTTTTACTGGAAGAAAACAGATACATTCTAAAATTATTAAACGTAATATGATAAAGGATTTTTTAATGAGAAAAGGTAAGAGACTCCTAAGTACAGCCAATGATATTCTCAATTATACCAGTTAACAGAAAAAAAAACCCATGACATTTAGCCATGTATAATCCAGTTTGGATGAGTACTAGGCTGTAGTACTATATTTTAGCCTAGACTCTAATTATCTAGACTATGATTTATAGGACAGGTCTATAGAAATGAGAGGAAGAGCTATCTAACTACCAATTGTTACTCCAACTTGTTCTTTCCTGATCGTACAAAGACTAGATCTAGGAATTTCCACAGGGAAAAAAAGACAGGTTAATACTATTCATGAAACCCATGAACAAGGTCTAACTCAATACAAAATATCTTCCAGCTAGCCCAAGAGGCACCAGTTATTCATCAAAAAGAGCTCATTAAAAAGTGTTGCATAATTAGCTTCATTTTGGAACACTTTTGATTCCCAAGATTCCCTTTTTTGTTTAGAGCAACAAATTTCTGAGTGATTCCAAACAAGACTCCAAAATTAGTTTGGGAGAAAAGAGGGTTCAATTAAAAGCAAATTGTCTCCTCTGCTCCATCATTACATCTCATGAATCCTGAAAAGATTTACACAAAATTATCACTGTTTTTCCTAGCAGCCTTATAGCAGCACCCTTCTAAAATGAAAATCTGTACATTTTGTTTGCCCAGGCTTTATTAATAAATACAACCCATTTAACATCTTCATTAATGATCTGGATGTTGGGACAAAGCACACCCTCAGCAAATCTGCCAATAGCACAAAGGAGGGGAGGATACAAGGAAGGCAGAGCCAGCCTTTATTCAGTGGTGCCCAGTGACAGGACCAGAGGCAGTGGGCACAAACTGAAACACACAGGTTCCCACTGAACATCAGGAAACACTTTTTTACTCTAAGAGTGGCTGAGCACTGGCAGAGGTTGCCCAGTGAAGTTGTAGAGTCTCCACACTTGGAGATATTCAAAAGATCTGGTCCTGTGCAACCTGCTTTAGGTGGCTCTGCTGGAGCAGGGATTTGGGAAATATGGACCTCTAGGGGCCTCTTCAACCTCAACCCTCCTGTCAATTTGTGATAGCTGGGGAACTGTTCCTAAGGGACAGTACAAGTAAAAAGTCATCCAAAGTCCTGTCACACACTTTAGAAAGCACATCTGGAGAAAAACTTTCACAAAGACTGGAGAATGCTGGTACACTGCAGGAAAATATAAGTAACTTTCATGAATTCTGTGGAGCACAATTCTCTTTCTGTTTCTAAAGGAAGACTTTGACTTTTTTCTAAAGCTAATAATATCTACAATATGGGTGTAGTCAGTAAGGACTCTGTGATAACAAAGGCAATACAGATATTAATTGGCACATCTCATTAAGTACAGAGAGCTGCATGGATCCTCTGATGCAATTGTCTAGAAAAGTTTACTTTTCAATCAGTAAAAATAACCCTCTTCTTCAGGGTTATTTTATTTGAAGAAGCAGTTTAATTAGAAAGTTAAAACAAAGAACTTGGCTTTTCAGATCACACAGCAGCACTTAGCATTTTTCAATTTTTATTACACTATTATTATGGTGTTATCCAAATTGGTTTTGAAAGGGCTTTCATGTTTTGTCAACAGATTAAAGTACCTGAATATGATCTAAACTCTATACTAAAGCATGAATCTCAAGTAAAGGAATACAGTGCAGAACTGATCCTTTTCCCTGATGTTCTCAGCACCTTTCTCAGCTGTACCACAGGTGCCAATAAGCATTTTCTCCAGCTTGTGCTGTGGATTCCCAGACACAGCCAGACTATGAGAGTCAGCAGTGCCATCTGGAAGTTATCAGTGCTAACAAGACATGTGGAGATGTGCCTGTTTTTAACAGAAAGGGATTTCAGTCTCTGCATTGTCCTTCATGATCAAAAAATACTGTCTTTTGGAAAAAGGCTTAATGTTCACTGTGTTTCTATGTTCCCCATTCAAACTATAAAGCAAAGGAAGACTATGCCCATGTTAAAGGCAGTGGAATGTGTTTGTGTCTAAGGATATTTGAGTTAAATGTTTGATTTCAAACTTTTTCAGCTCCTTGCTCTTTGTCAAGAAGGAAAATCTTGACAATGAAAGGGAATTTAACAGCACCTTAGCAAGACTGTCCTCCCTAGGTCACTGGTTTAAAAATAGTGCAAGTCAGTGTAAAGGAGGATTCAGTGTCTGATAATTGTTTTGCAAACTTCATGAACTGAGTTGATCTGAACTCAGACACAGAATATGTGAATTTTACCCTGCGGTAAAAAAAAAGCTTCCTTTAAAATTGACACTTCACAAGTCTATCACTGAAGCAAAAAATGCTAGAAAAGCTTTGAAGTGATTAATTTGATGAATAATTTTCCAGATGCTTTCACTTCCTCAAACCTGCTGTTTAAGGCCAAACTTTCCTAGTCATGCTGATCGCCAGAGCTCTTCCTGATCTCTTGTATAACCATCTCCTGAGCTATCCCAAGGATCTGGAAGATGCATTTCACTTTTTGGATGCCCTAGAAAAACACATCATGTTCTGGCCACAGAAAGTCTGGGCCAGGACCCTGGTTTTAAAATGAGACACCATACAGATGAAATGTGAGATGCCAACCAACTAACTGAAAATTTCTATAGACAAAGCATGAATAAAATTACAGCAAATAAAAAACATTGGTTTCTAAAAGGAACCATGACTGACAAGTTACGTGCAAAGATTTATGGAGTCCAGTGTCAGCTATAGAAGCAAATTTGGTCAACTTAGCTTCAGATCAAATTTGAACAGAGTCCCCCTATCTGTACCCATCCAAGAAGCTGTTTGGAATGTATGGAGTGAGAAACTTGTTCTGTGTGCAATATGCTGTGTCTTCAGATTCAGCTCAAAGCAGTAAACTTCAGTGTGGATAAGCAACTTGCTTCCATTCCCCACTTCCTCTTCAGAATTCCCCTGCTGTATAATTAAATTGTCAAACAATCATTAGCCCATTGTAAGTAAAAAGCTTTTTTCTTCCTGGATGGACAGTTTGACAATCCACATTCAGGCTTTTGCAAAACACATAATTTGACAGCCAGAGATTATTCAATCATATAAATTGAATTAATACATTCAGTTCATTACTGGTTTTTGTTTGTGACCAGGCAAAACAGTAGCTTGTGAGCTGGCATTCAGATATGGGGTACATTGTCTTACCCCTTCCTTCTCCATCACCCCCTCACTCCTACAATTTAATTCAGTTATTCCAAATGTCAGAAAACTACCACATGAGAATTTAATGTAGAAAACTGTAAAGAAAGTAACAAATTGATTGCCATCAGAGCTTTTTAATGCAAAACTCAAAATATTCTTGCTTTTAAAAATTAAGATAAAAGCATAATGTCCTCTAGTTGTGTAACAGATTTTAGAGATTGCAAAATAATTACAGGAAGTGACGAGAACCAATAGGTTCTGAAAGTTGACAAGTTTAACATTAAAAAGAGATTATTGTGCTCCTTCATAAAACGATGTGAGTCCACACCTCAAAAGCTCATATTCTTTTCCTTAGATTGACGTTTTTTCTCTGCTTAAGCATTGGTTCTTCCAGATGAGTAGCAATGAATCCTCTCTGACTTTTTTTCAGACATTGTTCTGTGGTTGCTGGACTCAAAGAGCACCCCAGTGATCATTTAAAGTGATGTCCCCACCAAAACCAGGATCATACAGGCTTTGACCACCCTTCATAATTTGTACCATGCCCTGATCTTGACAATTTGTCCTAAAAGCAAACTCTCTGTATCTTCAGGTTATGCAGTCTTATGCTACACCATCCTCCCTAGTTTCCTAAGCTTTTGCATCCAAAATCATCATCATCTATGATAAAAGACAAAATGATTTCTTCAGTCCTTGGAAAATATTTAGTGATTGTTGGTATTGCAATGATCACTCAATGATCAACCACATATGACCAGGTCACCCTCTGGCACCTCTCAGTGAGCCAGGTCCCTCCCAGGTGGTGCTTTTTGAACCCATCATTCATACTGCTGGATTCTCTTCACTTTGCCTTAAAAATGCATTTACCAAAGAGACATGATGTACATTCCAAGGCTTCTCTGGAGTTAAGTGAGGAGTGTAACTAGATGTTTTCTGTATAAACTTCTGCTTCCTGAATCTAAAATGAAAAGTACTTTCCTGCTGTATCTTTTTCCACTGTACTCTTTACTTTCTTAAAGGAAAAAATATCCTGTTTCAAACTTTAATTTGCTTTCTTTTTTCTCACTTTGGTTCATAAATACTTGGCAGCAAACTTTCAGGTTTCTGAGCAATTCTCCAAATGGCCACAATCATTTTTAGCATTTTCCCCAATATACTTAAAACTATTTTCATTTTTGCACAAGCCATAGATTAAAAGGCATAGTCTCCATTCCACTGTTCACATTTTTCATGAATATACTAAGTAGAATTTGACCTTGAGGGGATTAAGTCAGCATGTCTTCCATGTTTGATGTGGTTTCACTGATTATGAAGTTTTCAACTACTTTTATAGCTTCCCAAAGGCAAATCCATACACACCTTATTTCCAAAACTTATAAGATTCTGCTGTTGAAAAAAATTAAGGGACGCTATCAGAGTTAATTTACATCTATATCTACTGCTTTCTCCTTTCTACACCAGGCTGCCACCATTCTTAAAGAAAGTAATCAGAAAAATTTGATATGATTCTTTCTTGACAATTTCTTGTTGCCTGATGTTACAACCCTTATATTTTTTAGGTGCTTAAAATTACATCAATAATTTGTTCCATATTGTTTCCAGGAACTGAAACCTGACTGCTTGATTTATAATCCCTTGGCTCCTTTTAGAAAAAGTTATGAAAGGTTTTGTTTTCCTTCATTTTCTAGGATCTTTCCTGTCTGCATCTTCCAAGAGATAATCGCTAATCATTCAGAGATTACTTTGGCTCATTTCTTGGAATGAATTTCATCAAATCCTGAGAATTTTAATGTAATAATTTTACATAAATATTCCCTGAACTATTCTCTTCTCTACTCCAGCCTGAATTCCAAGCAACTTGTTAAAAATAACGTTAAGGTATCCAGCACAATCTACCTTTTCCACAAAGATTAAAGCAAACAATTAATTTCCTTTTCCCCTGATGAAAGAAAATTGTTCTTTTCCTCTGTAGAACACTTTGTTCAATATCTTTCTCCTTTTCCATCTTATTTCTAATGTATATAAAAAGGCTTAATAAAAGAAAGGTGTCAGATGCATTTATATACATGGATCAGATAAAATAAAAAGAAAAAAAGGAAAATAAAAGGAACTAAAGAATTGGACATAAACACCTATAAAAAGGTGTTTATGTCCAATTCCCATCACAGGGGTGCTTCTTCCCAGTAGGGCAGACTCCCCTCCAGGGCAACAACTCAGAAAGCATCTGACTGCTTGGGGAACAAGGAGATGTGGTCTTGACAGTTTTCTTCCCTCCTATGGCTTTTACCCTGGAGACTGGCAGTTGGTTAACATCAAAGCTATTCTGTTAAATGGAAGTAGTAAATGTATGTGGTAGGTAAAATTCATTCTAGATATTCTGACCTTGGTTATGAGGTATAAGTTGGGAAGGAATTTAATAAAATAAAAAATCACCAAGGTTGTCTGCCAGGTTGCGAAGGATTGGCATCTAGATCAGAATATGTGACCTGCACTCTTTTATTTGTCCCTGGCACAAGAGTTTTTATTTATATAGATTGTACTTGTTCCCTTTTATAACTTATTTGGGCTTGATTAATTTTTTTTTTTGGTAGGCAGCACTTGAAACATGTAAATTACTTTTCTTCTTCAGGAATATTACTTTAATGGGGACCTACAAAAGCTCTGTCCCCTAGCAACAGCTCTCTGCAAGCTCTCCTTATAAATCAGTGCCAGATGGGTGGAACACATAGAAGGGACAAAGATATTAAATGGATTTTGTTGGTCAAGGTCACTTTTTTGTCCATGTTGAATTCAACTTCACTCATTAATTAATTTTAAAAATCAAAACAAAGGAGAGAAAAATGTGTTCCATCTTCCTCAGGAGGTCTGAACAGTTTTGTAATAATAAAATGCTATACAATATTATATTAAATGACTACTTTTTGAAGACTTGATGAAATCTCAGTATTTCATTAGCAGCAATAATAATGATAGATTATTTTAATAACTGTAAAATTTGCTTATCATGGAGGACTGATATCTATATTTTCAAGGTCTTGTTCGGGGCAGTCCAGCTCATCTGTATATCTAGTTTCCAAAATAATTTGAGCAAGCAATATATTTCAACCAGAATTTCAACTATAAGTGTAAGGATAATACACTTATTCTGAAAATTTTTTACTTAATTAAGATATCACATTTAGAATTGTTACATTCACAACTGAGAATGTTGCATTTTTTCCTTGCTTTCCATACAATGTTCTTTCCTTATGGTGAAAATTTTTATGACAGGGAAAAAGAGCATCTGTAAAAGAAAATTCATTTTGCCATCACTCAGATGCAAGAATTTAAAGATGAATCAATAAACTAAGCAAGATGAAGAAATACTTATAATACAGTTGTGTTATCTCTCTGCATTTGCATAGATTATCAACAGATGATTATCAACAATTTCAAATGTATTTGCATAGTGAGGATGAAACTGCTCTAGCTTGACCTTGTTGAATTTTACATTTCTTATCTTGATTCTTGAAGAACCACTGCCATTCAAAATAATTGGAAAAAACCAACCCATTTTTATATATCATTCTTAAAAGCAAATAAATTAGCTTTTAATCAAACTCTCCAGAAAGCCTCTAAGAAACATGCCAAGAACAGAAGCCTTCAGCCCTCAAATGGATGGATAAAACTGCAATAAATTCCAAGGTGATGGATAGAAAGCATTGAGTATTATGCCCCAATGCAACACTGGGTGTAATTTAACTTAGAATTTGATGGGCCATCTGTAAGTGGTTTACACTTTGGAAATGTGAAAGAACACAAAGATGGAAGAAGTCTGCCATGGAGGAAAGCAAAGTCCGGTCTGAGAAAGTGGCAGGAAATTTTCTAGCACCATAAAGGGTCCCATTAACATCTCTATAATTTGATCTTCTATCCAATTCGGGTAGAAAATTGATTACCCATTCTGCACTCCCTTCAGCTGCAAATATTTCAAACCTGACTGTTTTATGTCCCTTGCCCATAACAAAGTTACAATCTCTAAAATGTTTGTAACTTATACAGCTTGTTGTAAAGACCGAATGTCATTGGCTGAAGGAAGAAATTGTACTCAACAAAACAGCTTTGTTGCATTTTGGCAGATTAAATTCAAAAGAAATACAGTATTAGTATCCATGCAATGCAGTCTGTCAAAATAAAAGGCAGGCAAGAACTGTTATAGCTGAAGTAACGGATAATAAAAGCCAAGGGACCAACAGGAAAGTAGCTGAGCTTAATATGAGCAACTTAGAGCCACGAGTGTCTTTCTGAGCTGGGAAAAGAAAATCTGAGAGAGCCTCCACACTGAGTTGGTGCCAAATGACCCCTTTTGTGCCCCGTCTTATTCACCAAACCAGCAACAGCATTTTTAACAATAGCACTTTCAAATGTTGGTTTTGCCTCTCTAACAAAAAGAAAATTCAGGATGGCTGGTCAATAATTTTTCTCATATTTTCTGTAGCTACAGGAGAAGCAAAGATAGGTTCTTATACTTCCCATATCTATGTGTCTCTCCTTTTAGGAATTGTTTTTAGCCACAAGCAAGGTGATCAGTGTCAAAAGCCAATCAGCCCTTGCCTTCCCTGCAAACAACCATTTCCACACAGTTTTGGTTTATTGTAGTTTAAGTGACATCCCCATGCCTATTAATAGCCTGCAGAGACATTCAAAGCATCTTATATAGATGAAGAGATGAAAATTCAAATAAACACCTGCCTGCAGGACATTTCCATTTTTCTGGAACTGTCTCTGAAATGCTGGCACTGAGCAAGTGGGCAACGCTTGACTGAAAGAGCAGCTGAGCTGTTGGAGATCTTCTCCTGCCCAGTCAGCCTGACCTCAGGCAGGGTACAGTCTTATTGTTGACAGGTTAAATTATGCCTATGACTGGAGTAAAGTCATCCACGGTGGTTGTGTTTTCTACTACCTCCCAATAATGCCAGCAGGAGTTACAGCACACTTGAAGAAGATTACAGGCTTTGGATAATTTCCCCCTCTGAGGTAGGAGTGCAGCAGTGGCTCTGTGGCAAGGGTGAGAAGTGAGCTGCAGTTGTGAGATTTGACTGTGGAGCCACTGGGGATCAGGGCTGTGCCTCTGGGAATGGCTTAATTTATTTTTTCCCTGAGGGGTCTGAGAATCTCCTAACAGTCACATGCATAGATGGGACAGTGAATTGGTTTGCAGCAGTCAATCAGCTTCAAATTTTGTGATTTGCAGAACTTTGAACCACCTTCATAACTAGAGAGACCTCAGAGGTCTCACCTTTATAACCCAGAGAACTCTAGGGAGAATTTAGGGCAGTTCTTGTTATTCCCTCAGGCAGATACAGTTGTATCAGATCAGTTTTAAGCTAGTATGGATGATGATATGCAAGTAACTGCCATGGCAATACTTACTCAGAAAGTAAAGACTTTTTCGCTAAAAATCAAAGCATAATTACTTTCTGGAGCAACCGAGGGAAGGGTTTTAGTCAGAGCATCAAAGTTACCAATAGTTTTATCATAAGACCATGTTGTGTGAAGAGAAAGTTTTACAATCCTTGTGGATTGTCAAATGTTGGGTTGCAAATAGAACATCTCATAAAAAAATATTAATATTATTTTGGGAACAACAATCTTAAGACATTTTCTTTTGCTGGCAACTGTCAAAATATGAAAATACATTTGCTTCTAAAAAAGTGAAAAAAGGTATATAATCCTTAATGTAGGACACTTTGACAGCAAATGAAATTGCTCCATTTTCTGAAATTTATCCTCAGCTGAGCTGATACATTCCAGTAAGAAAAAACCTTCATGTTTTTCCAATAATACACTAGCTCCTGTTGTAATAAAAATAAAAAGAAGAAGAAGAAGAAGAAAGCTCAGATAGAAACAGCCTTTCTTATGCCTTCTGATGCTTCAAAGTATAAAAGTTTCAAAATGCTCCCATGAAGATTTTAAGCTCCTCTATAGAACTGGATATTTCCTTTCTGTGCTCTGGACAGTGTCTGAGCCTATTTCCCATCTTTCTTTCATGTGGTATGAAGCAGAGCCCATGGTGCCTGGGTGGTCAATCAACCTCAACTGCGCTTGCTGGTCCCTGTGCATCAGCAAATGGCAGTGACAGTGACTCCAACCTGGAGACTTTCTCTCAGAAATCAGATTCCAAATATTAACTGAGCTGCACAGGATATCCATGAGCTTAGAAATATGGTATATGGAACTGTGAGCAGGATTTCTCAGCAGAATGACAGACAAAAAGACTTCACCAGCAGTGCCCTGAGGGGCTGCTGTGGCTGGAGATCCTCAGGGAATATGTGTGAAAGCTCAGGCAAAGCAAGCCAGATATATTCCAAGGACTGCCAGGGCCCTTCACCAGGGATGGAGACAACCAAATGCAGCTGCTATGCTCTGGTCATCTCTCCCTGTTCCTCTAAAGACCATTTTCCACTGATTTCTGGTCTCCTGAGCCTTATGGAGGTCTTACAGTACAGAGTTCCAGTGGAACTTCAGAGGAAAAGGTCAGAAGGGGAGCCATGAAATAGGCCCACACTATTTTGACCATAGAGGAGATGTACCCTGACTTATCCTGAGGGGGAACAGCCTTTCAAAGATAATAGAAAGAAGAAAACTTCAGGATGCAACAGAGACACAAGGCTTGGGAAAGGTCATTCCCAGCAGAGACTCAGGCACAGTCCTGAGTCCTTTCCTGCGAAGTCCTTTGCCTTTTCCAGATATAGGGCAAATGTCACTTTTAATAGGAACATGTTTGATGAAGGGTTGTCTTGAGTTTCTTGGTTGTTTGACGTTTTTTGGTAAACAAACTAAATTAAATACAGTCCTTAATTCAACTTGGATCCCATTAGCCTGCCTACAGTAATATTAGTAAACTATTGATGAGGCCTTTGAATCTAACAAAAGCAGAAATAAATGCTTGGACTGCAGCTTCTGGAGGATGGGGAAAGAAAAATGGAGGGGGTTTTTGTTATTTGCTTTAACTTTACCTCAAATGAACACATCCTTTCACCTTCCTGAGCAGTTTGGAGCCAGAAGGGGATTTTCACATCCTTACCCAAGGGCAGAGCTCCTATTCTTCCGTGATCTATTTATAGGGAAAATTTGTTTGCAAGAACATTGAGCAGAGCCATACAGTGAAATGCTATTGCTTTCATAGTATCCTCACTGTTGTCATTTAAATGATTAGAATAATGTTGGCTGGGATTACATTGAGCACTGATAGCACAAGATATTGATGTATGATTCAATTACAACATAATTAGGTATGCATCACTTGTTGAGCTGCCTGCATTGCTAATCTGAGTCTGGAATGACACAAATGTCCTGTTTGATCCAGTATGCTTAGAATAACTGTGCTGGGGCTGGGAGAGAAGAGGCTGGTTCCTACAGCTGAAAAGACATTAGTGCAAGTGTTAGTGGGTTTATGCTTTTGGTTTTTCTTCTGGGGTTCCTCTCCCACACTGGCACTCTTTGTCAACACAGATTCACAAATAATACATATTGTGAAAAAGGGCATTCTGAAAATCCACAGAAATCCACTGTGTATTTCCATAAATTAAGTATGTTCAGATCAAAAAGCCACATTGTAAATTTTTTCTCACTGATCTGCTTCGTGTTTCATTTGATCTCGTGGAAGCTCCAGTGTATGTTCAGAATGCTTCAGCAGTAGCTTGCCCTCCTGTTCTGTACTCCTCAAATACAGGCACACAAAGATCATCTCCTCTTACCACTTATAGGACTGACTTCTTAAAAAACCTTACCTTAGCTTTTGCTAGCTGATGCAAAAAATGTCTCCAAATGGATTTCAAAAATAAAATGGCTCCTCTATCCTTTATGTGTCTAGCCTGTTTTACACGACCTTAAGTGGCTAACAAATTGAAGAATAAGCCATAAGTCATTTAGGCAGAGATAAAACTCATCAAGAAGTGATATACTAATGATTTACACATGAAATTTGAAATATGAAAGTTAAACAAGAAAATACATTACCAAGCAACATTATTCATTGTTGATTTTACTACAGAATATTTTCCTTTGAAATAAAACCTACATAGAAATTACAAACAACTTTTATCTAGAAAACTCTGGAGGAAGACTTTTTAAATTTGCCAGAATTTCTCTGCTCCAAAATGAAACTGGTAAAGTCATACCATTTGCAAAATATTTACACCTTGATGGAGCTAATTAGTCTATAGTTTCTACAGCCTTTTTTCATATTACTGGTGTCCTCTATTACTGAATAATAAAATATTTTTATTAACCCATCATAAGTTTTTCCCTAAATAAGGTAATAGATTCAGTTTTCCTAAATATCATAAAATTCTTTTTACATCTTTGTACAGTGACACTATTCCCAGTGAGACTGCACTGAAATAATGTATTTGAAATGTGCAGAAATGACTTAATATGTTCAAGGTGATTTTTTTTTAAAAAAAGTTCCATAAGAATCTTTTTAGAAAGTGATTAAAATATCAGTGAAGTCTTTTGGTAGATATATATTAATATCTTCTATTACCTTTATATGGGGTACCACATCTAAGTTTTCATTTGATGTCACCTCTGTGTAACTGACATTTTATGAGCAGTCACTAAGGCAAGTCTGTCACAGCTCTTCTAAAGGGTTGCAGCCAAACATCTTTGATAGCAGAAATTAAATCTAAAAGTCAATTTGGGTTATATCGTTATAATCTCAAAATTACAGATAATCTGGACCACAAAAAATCAAAAACTTTTGAAGTGCATGTAGTATTCCTAAGCAATATTAAGTAGCCAGGTAACATTTCATACATAGAAAATCTGATAAAGAGGCAGAGGAAAAAAAGAACATGTACCACATCACCTAGACCACCTATGGCAGAGCCAGGGGTTATTTCTGCAGAGTTAAATCCTGATGTGCTTAATCCTATTGAGGTACTCCATCTGTTTGGCCATAACAGAACTCTTTATTCGAAGAAACAAACGAGAACATTTAAAACACAATCTGGCAATGAAATCTCTGCAGGGAGAGACCAATGTCCCAGCAGAGATCCACTGGCATAAGTGAATTTGCATACAAGTAAAGGGGGTCTCATTGCAACACCAGCTCTCATTGCTTAAATCATAAATCACAGTCTTAAACTGAGACATTTTAACATCTTCCCTCATAATCCTGCTAAATGGTAGTTAAATGGAGAGGACATATAATTTCCTCCTTTTTTATCAGGTAAGGATGCAGAGCTTTGCAATCCTAACAGATGAGGCTCTTTTATAACTTTGGGGTAAGCTGCAGCCATAAACACACAAAATTTGGTTCAACCCTCATGTACATGATTCTCCAAGCTTGACCAACTCGTGGTAATGAGGAGCAGACATATTCAACTTCAGCTGCACTGTTACAAAATTTCCTTTTGAGATTCACAGCTCATTACAGAATGTCAGAAGTCTCTTAACTGCTTATTTCTTCAGTCCAGACTTCCGTGCTTGAGGAAGTGCTTATAAATTACTTTTTCCAGGTATTTTACTCTAGTGACTGGAATCTGTTCTGAGTCAACCAAGAGCCACAGCACAGAGGAATAAGTGCTCATTAGGATGAGCAGCTCACAGAAAGAAAAGTCTAAGATATACAGGACTGGCATTTCTTAATGTTTATTTATGAGATACTCATTCAGAGCGTCATCTTTTGCAAGAATATGACAGATATATTTCTAGAGCTCAAGGCTCTCTTATGCCCACATTTTCCACATGAGAATTTAAGCAAGGTCAAATCTGCTACCCCTTACCAGTTTTCCTACAATTTCATCTGTGTTTGTTTAATAGCTGTTTTTCCAAAACCACCCACCTGATCAGACACACCTTTGCTATGAATTCTCAGCATGGTCAGGTCTCCCTTCTATTTAAATTTAGAGTATGTGTGGGCAGGAAAGTGAAAATAGCGTTTATGTATTGGCTGCCTTGGATTTACAGCAGGAGAAGCAGAGGATGCTGTGTTGCTGGGAAGGCAAGGAAAGGTAAAAAGGTCTTCATTTCCCTGTATGCATATAGCTCAGGCCCTAAACTTCCACCCACATCTCTCTCTGCCACTTGGCAACACACAAATAGAGGCAGCAGATGTACAAACTCGCAGCCAAAGCTGGTAAAAATGATGTGTTTCTAGATGGTATCTTTGAAGGAATAGTTTTTAACTTCTAAAAAGTGTTTCTGCAGCAGCACTGGAGTCACATCTGCAGAAGCAGTGCTGAAGCACCAACTTCTGGAATCCTTCTCTCTTGAGGAATTTGTTTTAAAGGGAGTGAGATTTGCTTCTGAGAGTTGCCTCTTCACGCTGAGTTCAGGACATGAAGATGATGTTTAATTGCTGTCTGATAACAGCTCCTTATTGTTATTTTCACTCTCTACATTTTCACTCCAAACAACAAGCAGTGTTCCTTCCAACTGCTTGCTTAAACATTTATCCTTGTAAGCTCTTTCCTTGTAGCTCTAAAACCCTTTTCCTCTCTACTGTGCAGAAGGAAGAAAATGTGTACTTTTGTGAGTGTAAACACATCAGTTGCCATGGGAGCAGGTGCTGGAGCTATG
Source organism: Geospiza fortis (assembly GCF_000277835.1). NCBI lineage: Eukaryota > Metazoa > Chordata > Aves > Passeriformes > Thraupidae > Geospiza > Geospiza fortis. The sequence goes on along the minus strand of NW_005054326.1, from coordinate 6,685,547 downwards.
ATTATTTGCCTGCAGCTGCCACATTTGCTAGGTGCCCAATTACCTTACCTGGTTACTCTAATTGAAGGGAGAACGAACACAATGCACATAATTTAAACAAAATGCTTCTTGACTGGAAAGTGCAAGACGAGAGGTTCATGATCTGTGGCTTGGAGCAGTTTGTGTCATGCATTTTCATTACAGTCTATGTTACATAAGGAGCAGTTGATTAAGAGAGATGAGTGCAAAAGAAAAAAACAATGATGAAGAAATGTGTTTATAGAATATGAGGTAGCTTAACAGCTCGAGATAAGCAGCACTTAAAATAGTAAATGTAACAGGCAGTCTTAGTTTTGACTATTAAAAAAAAAAAGAGAAAAGTAAATTTCTCCTCTAGAACCAAGTAGCTTCAGAGGCAGTTTGAAGGAGGACAAATAAGCATCACTGTAAGATGTTTGTGGGTGTCAGACCAGACCCTGCCTTCCCCTAACCCTCCTCCCCACTTTCCTCATTTTAAATCCATTTTGTTTCTCTTATAAAAATTTTCACACAAGGCTGAACCTACTCTAATTAGCCGACACAATAACACCCAAAATCCGAAATAGAGATCCATGAAGGGTTTATCTGAGTAGAAAGATTTCCCTGTATGCATCAGTCAGAGTGAGAACTAACAGAGAAAGCAGAGGGTCAACAAGAAAGAATGAGCTGCACTCACAGCAAGAAAATAGATTTTGAACCCAGCTTTTAGCAAGGCCTTGAAAGTTTAAGCATGTAAACAGTCTTGGTTTTCTCTGAATAGAACAGAGAGAAATATTCCAGGTCTGCTCTTTGTAAAAGTGCAGAGCTGCACGTAATATGTGACTGAACCAAATGTTTGTTTTCTATAGAAAATTAATCCCTCTAGACACCAAGCTCTGACTAGCAAAAGGTCTACAATGCCAGTGTAAATGAATGCTAAACAGATCAGTGTGTAAGGACTGAGAGCCTGGAATTTTTTCCCAATTCATCTGCGAAAAGTAAAGGACTACATCTGAGCTGCTGCACTCGTGTCTTGCTGATGACAGGGCACCAGTCCTGGCAAGGCACATCTTGGAGATTTAATCCTTTCCGGCAGGTCTTGTCCATTCAGTCAGACTTTGCAGACTTGTTACCATAAACACACATGGACAAATTAGAAACAAATTGCAGGGTGATTGTAAGTGGTTTAGCCTCTTATAGAGGGTGCAGTCAATTATTAATATTCACACTTAGATCAGAGTATCTCACCCTGAAGGTTAAAGATGTGCTTAAGGGCTTTGCCAAGTTGGGACAGCAGCTTGTACAAATTTCTGAGGTGCGAGCAAAAGTGTATAAATTAAAAAAACAAAAATGTCAATGTCATTTTATGTATTTATCTATTTTAAACTTATTTAAGTAATAAATCATACCTTCTTATTCTAGGAAACTTGATATCAAAAATATTTCTTCTTTTATTTATTGGTTTTTAAAAGTCTATAGTATACCACATTGAAAAGCTAAAGTGAAGTTGTCAATATACACAGTAGAAAATGTATTTAAACTTCCTAATATACTTTTTAACATATATATATCTTTGAGGGCACAATGAAGTATCCATCAATATTTTTAACCAATACACAGAAAATTTAGGAAAGTAAATCTGAGGTGTGAATGCAAAACTAATATCTAAGTATTTCTCAATGTCAGCCCTGGATGTTAGGCAATTAATTTATATTATAAAGAGCAGCAGAGCTCTCTAAGGCCAATATTGAAGGCATATTGATACAAGGTAAATCTTTGTGGAAATAAGATCTCATGTGAATAGAGGTAGAAGCTTTACTACAATAAATCCTTTGTATTTTTTTCAAGTAAATGAGTTCATAAAACATTTTTAAAACCAAAAGTATGCATATTTTATTGTTCTTAACACAGTGAAATAGTTACAATACATCCAAACCCACACTTCGGGAAAAAGAAATATAAATTCTTTCATATGCTGCTAATTTAATCAATTTACAACATATAGTACCTAAGTAATTAGCTTGACAAGGAGCTGTGATAATTTAATCTGAGATAGAGCTAATAAAATTTAAGTTTTCCCTAATTACTTTATCAGAGAAGAACTGGAATTAGTTTTAAAACAAACACGAAAAAAGGTCTTTGAATTCCAGGAAAATATTTTGAATATATTCTAAAGCTATGCAAACCACAACAGCTATAGTGGGAAATCCATAGCCTTAGTCAAACAAATTACTCATGTAGAGCCAGGACTTGGTTCTGTTTTACCTTTTATCACTAATTAATCATTAATCAGGTATTTTTGTTGGCAGGGGAGATAGATCTGTGTTCCAAATTCAGGACAGAACTCTAATGTATAAGACATTTGTGTTTGCTGTAAATATGAATTAAGCCTGTGATTTTCCATCTCTGCTGTACAGAACACCATAGTTCCATCCTTATTTTTTTTCCTTGACTTTTGTGGAACTTTTTTAACTGAGTGGTGCTAATGATGTTTTCCCCAGAATGCAGCTTCTAAGTACTTTAGACCAGACCAGGCAGTGTCCTGCAGGAGTCCTGCATTCCCAGGCATGGTTTGCACAGCTGCTGCTTTCCTGCCCCTGCCTGGTTACCCACCACAGCGTGCCATGGAGGGCTGCACACATTTCCTCAGTCTGGCTGGAAAGGGGCAGGCTGGGGCTGACTCACAGCACTCTGCTGGCAACAGCATGGCAGTAGGGGAAGGATTGAACCGAATCAGCTGCCCAAGATCAATTTACAGCAGTTGCTTTCTAACCTCAAGTTCCCCAGCCCTGCACTGTGGAGGTGTTCGCAGGGGTCTTAGGGTGAGGGAAGAGACGAGAATGTTGACTCCATGTTTCAGAAGGCTTGATTTATTATTTTATGATATATATTATATTAAAACTATACTAAAAGAAAAAAGGATTTCATCAGAAGGCTAGCTAAGAATAGAAAAATAATGATAACAAGGGCTAGTGACTGACCAAGACAGTCCAGACAGCTGGACTGTGATTGGCCATTAATTAGAAACAGCCACATGAGACCAATCACAGATCCACCTGTTGCATTCCACAGCAGCAGATAACCATTGTTTACATTTTGCTCCTGAGGCCTCTCAGCTTCTCAGGAGAAAAAATCCTAAGGAAAGGATCTTTCAGAAAATATCATGGCTACAATGCACCTGTACACGGAGCATACATGTGCATATATATATGTTCACTAACCCCCAGAGCTGAGCACACAGCTTGTTTTGGCTGTTTCTTCCTTCTCACAGTTATGCACATCTAGAAGGCAAAGCATTTTGTTAAACTGTTATAATTCAGAAAGAAAACCTGATCAGGCTCCTTCCTAATATGTTCCCAAACAAACTTGCATTTCTACAGGACATTCAGCAGCATCTCTTTCCTTCTTGCCACTCAGCAACAGATTTCTTATTGTTCTGATTAAAACCAAAAGAGAAATCATCTCAAATTCTTTAACCAGACACATGCATAGAGTGTTTTTTGCAGACTTCTTTCAAGTGATATCAATTGTCTTCACATTCAGCTGCGCAGTCACAAAGCTGATTTCAAATCATACTCTCAACCCAGCAATGGAAACCAACTGAAAATTAAGTCATTTAATTGGGTAAAGCAATTGAGAGCTACCTGTTACCAAGGCAATGCAAAGCTTCTGTGTCTGAAAAATTGCATGATATTGTGATTCTTCAATCACCAAAAAACTTTATTGTACCTCATGTCCAACTACTGCTTAAATTACAATTTTTTTTAAAGATCTTAAATGCCTGGCTGTATCCATACACATGAATTGAAATCTGCAGGTATTAAAGGAGATGTTTTTAAAGCACTGGCTTGAAATACAAGGGAATTGAGATTTAGTACCCTGTGTTTTTCCCATGCTATCTTGGGCAGTTCACTGACAACCACATTTATAACAGTATCTGACATTTAAAGATGCAGACAGTTGCCTAGTGAGGTTTGAAAAAGCCCCCATATTAAAAGCATAACTTCCACAGTTTTTTTTTTTTTACTTCAGCAGGCACTGGAATCAATGGACAGCACCCCTGCAATCTCAGTGGATTTTAAATCATTGCCTTCTTTGCCTGTCCAGGAAAAAAAAAAAAAAAGAAGAAAAGGTCTCCATTTGGGCTGCTTTATCCCACTGCAGCATAGCAATTAAACAACTGTGATTCACATGAAATGTATTATTTCAGTGATCCCAAATAAGTAAAGGTAATTGCAAGCAGGCAGAAGGAGGGAATAACATGTTATCTTTTGCACTGTACAATTCAGAGCAAAGAGAGTGGGCTCCTGATAAACTGTGGTTGAAATTACTCATACCTGAGGAGAAGGAGGTATTAAAAATCATTTGGTACACATCTCAGCATTAAGTGTACACTAAAATTTACCTATGTAAGCTGATACAGCTGTGGTAGTTCTTTTTGCTATCTCCTCATTAAATAAATCTTTTTGTACTGTACATATTAAGTTCTGAATTATTTGTCTGACCAATGTCAAACAGGAATTCGAAGAGGAAGGAGTTCACTGCCAGTG
>NW_005054326.1:6647922-6680990 GCF_000277835.1 Geospiza fortis | reverse complement strand
AAAAATGTTTTTTACATAATAAGTCCTATTTGCAGTTCTTTGGCAAAGGACATGGTTCCCAGGCTCTAAACTCATCATTATTTCTGCTAAGTGGACAGGTTTTAATCTCTACAAAAGTGGTATTTAACTATGGAAGCTTTCAGTTCTGGACCAAATCATTTGGTTTTAAACCATGCTGCACACCAATTTGTTGAATCAAATTGCTTCCCTTTCACAGATTTGTGAATAAGAATCTACTTTTATTTAAAACTTGTCTATGCTCCCCTGCATTTCTTACATTTATGACCTTGCCTTTTTGTTTCTTCCATCACTAGATGCAAAAGGAAGAAATGCGCACTCTCCTCAATTCCTCAGGTTTGCGACAGCGCCAGGTTTCCAATTAGGCACTTAGAGTGATTCTAGCCAACAGAAAATGAAGTTCTGTAATCTGGCCACTAAAAAGAAGCAGAAGCAAGAAACATTCACCAGAAATTCCTTATTTCTGTTCAAGTACCTGCTGAAGGGTGTTTTCTCTGTGGTCTGGTATGTTCTTGAGACAAAATCCTGTCTTCTCTGTCAACCTTCAAGGTCCACCAAGAGATTAGCCAGAAGTGACCCTTCTAGCACAAGTTCCCCTGCACTATTTGCCATGAAGAGGAAAACCATTTGCTGCCATTCTTCCTAAAGCCTAGCCCACAGGTCTGGGAAAGAAGGAAGCTTAAAGAAGTTGTGTAGTTCCAATTCCACCTGGTTTTGCTTGACAATTAAACCAAGCCATGGGAGGGAGGTGGAAGGTTGGCCAAGCACTCACAGAAGGTCCAGGTCTATGTCCCACTATGTCCCTGTAATCAATCTTGTGATGTTTTTCCCTTCAGTGAAGTTTTTCCAGTGTATCTCTAATTTTAAAACTTGATCATATGCCATTTCTAATGAAAATATTCTTTTTGTGTTTTTCAGACCTTTTCATGGAAGTAACAAAGTATTTTGTTTGGGATTTAAAATATCTTCCTCAAACTGAGCAATGACATATTCACAGCCCTTTTCTTAGAAAACCAGAAGCATTTTTGAGGTTACATGAGGACAAACTGGAAGATGACTCAGACACCTACTGCTTTTCCTCATCTGACTTTTAGCAGCCTGTCTTGTGTTTTTTTCCAGACTTATCTATGCAATATAAAATTTTCTTTAGCAACTTCCAACAAACAAGGAGTGTCCATTACTAACACAAGCTCATCTGAAACATCTTAGAAAATTAGGACTAAGGGTTTTCATGTGTGATTTTTCACTATTGCAAAGAAACTTAGTTGCAACTGAATTTATATAGGGATATGCAAGTGATCTAGGAAGTTTAAATCCTGCCTATACCATGCTTTCTAACATCAACAAAGTCTTTTCATTTTCAGGCATCTTGGTACCACTGTGAAATTCTGCTTCTGTTTCCAGGAATAGACAACATCTCTGAGAGCCACATCACAGTAAAAGCCACTCAGTGTAGCTGAGGCTGCCTCTGTCTCCTTCATGCATACAAATTCCCCTGAGCAGTGACTTTCAAACCAACCCTGCATGACCAGTCAGCTCTGATGATCCACAATTTCCCAGAAATATTTCTTTAGAAGAGCTGTATTAGCTGAAACTAATTTTCCCCCATACTCCAAGAAACAAACTCTTATCATATTTTCTTGGTCACCTCTAGAGGTTTGGAACAGAAAGCCTTTACTTTTTTTCTTTTGCTTTTATCTGTCATAGCCTGCTCACTCCTCTTAAAAAAGCTTCTTTTGAAGATCCACAAGAAGGTCCACTACATGGACACAATTATTCATGGTGGATACACAGATTACAAGAAACACATTTATACTGTGCTTCTCTGTCACCATCATATTTTCTGAAAAATCCCTTCACCAGGATTTCTTCTCCTGAGAAGCTGAGAAGCCTCAGAGAAAAATGAAAACAATAATTATCTGATTCACTTCTCCTGTGTTTTGCTGCTTTGGAATGTGGTTGGAGATTGTTTATCCGACATGTGAGTTGTTTTTCCTTAATAACCAATCACGATCCAGCTGTGTCGAACTCTGGAGAGTCACGAGTTTTTCATTATTATCTTGTTAAGCCTTCTGTCTGTATCCTTTCTCTATTCTTTAGTATAGTTTTATTATAGCATTCTTTAATATAATATAAGTACATAAAATAATAAATTAGCCTTCTAAGAACATGGAGTCAGATTCATCATTTCCTTCCTGACACGGAGGACACTGAAAATAACACACTTCTCTCTCTCACTCTCTCCTTCTGGTTTTAAAGAAGAAATGAGAATACTTTGAAAGCCTAAATTTCAGCTACTTCTATGGACAAAGTAATTCACAGGGTGAGAGGGATTGAATTAGGAGCTTTCAAGATCAAGCCTGTCAGAAACACTAGATTTAGAGGGTAAGGCAGAATTTAGGCTGACTGAATATGGCCAATAATCTTCAGCAACATAAAGCAATTCTTACAAGCTAACTAAGCCCTAAATCACCGGCAATGTGTTCTCAGTGATAAAGGAGTAAGATTAAATGTTTCCTGCATACCAATAAAATTCAGCTGACATTTTAAATATAAACTAGAATTGAAGATTAAATCGACAAGGCTTGAAAGCCAGATCACCTGTGAAGACATATTGCTCTATGCACAACCAATGCTCAGATGATGATTTTCGGTACTTTGGGACTGAATGTCTCTCCTGTGCTCAGACCATTAATCCCATCCAGATTATTCTGAGCACTGCAGGCCCTGGCCAGCTTTTAAACACTACTTCAAAACAACATCTAACTTCCAGTAAACTTTCCAAAACAAATATTGATTAGAGGCATTGGACTGAGTATCATGTAGGTCTTCTGTACCCAAACAAGATTCTTTAAGGCGGAAAAAATCTTTAAGCTGCTGTAGAAGGGGGTGAGCCATCTCGACATTGAGACACAGAGCACTGGAGGTTTTAGTTTGAACATTTTCTGATGTGACATTAAGTGACTACAGAAAAACAGCTCTAATGGGGAGTTCCCAAACCCCTCAAAAACCTGTTTCAGTGGTATCTCTGCAGCTCTAATGGGGAGACCAACAACCAAGATGTCTTTACCATGAAAATTGTTGGTGGTACTGTCAAAAAAATACCTGAAAACCTGTTAGGCAATAAACACATGATGCAATAACACTACCACCCTCTGAGAACCCTGATTTAAAGGTTCTCACTGATAATAAAACTAGCCATACAGAGGCTGGTCAAACTTTAACAAGAGTGTCACACAAAATTAGTAGGAGTGACAGATGTGAAGCACAGTCATAAAAGGTCCAACCACTCATTATTACTTGACTTTTTAAGGTGGGCTTTTAAAGGAAAGAGCAAGCTGGATCAAAGAGAAATGAAGAGCAAACATATGTCCTCTCCCATCTGGGTTATGTACAGCAGGGAAATGATTGATTGGTTATTCCACAGATTTATTTTCTGGGTGGTTAACACAAAAATCAACCCTAATGAAAAGCCTTGAAAAATAAATGCCCAAATCTGGATTTTGCTTTGGCAGTTATTGAAGCTGCCAGCAGTTCTCCATGTGTCTTTGCCTTTTCCCCAGCAGTGGCATCACGCCAATGTTTTGCTCAGTATCTGCAGCAGGCCCAGCACAGGGGACTGCAGGGAAGGGGAAGATAAGAAAGGCTCCACTGACTAGCAGCTGACCCAGCTGCCTGGGAGGATGAGCTGCTGCCCAGCTTTACAGGGGAAAACTGATCCACTACTGGAAATAATTTAAAACTGGGCATTTAAGGCAAGTACCAGGAAGAACATACACAGCTTTATACTTCAGTGGACTTCATCAGGCTTGTTTTTGTGGTATTTTCAGGGGTCCCCCATGGCAGGAAGGAATGAATCTGACTCCATGTTCTTAGAAGTCTAATTTATTATTCTATTCTATTCTATTCTATTCTATTCTATTCTATTCTATTCTATTCTACTAAAACTGTACTAAAGAATAGAGAAAGGATACTTACAGGAGGCTAATAAGATACTAACTAAAAACTCGTGAGTCTCTCCTCAGAGTCCGACGATGATTGGTCGTGTAGTAAAAACAATTCACATGTTGGATAAACAATCTCCAACCACATTCCAAAGCAGCAAAACACAGGAGAAGCAATCAGATAATTATTGTTTTCATATTTCTCTGAGGCTTCTCAGCGTCCCAGGAGAAGAAACCCTGGTGAAGGGATTTTTCAGAAAATATGACAGTGACATGTTTTGAATAATTTTGCACAACCTTGTTGGGGTCTATCCTGAATGCAGCCAGGACTTTGCTTAATTTGCATTGTCTTCACCTTTTAATGGTGTTCACTGTCTTTTCTTACTGAGAGGACACTTAGTTTAGCTCAGACACACCTTTTATGACCTTACTTACAAACTTCCGTCTACAGTATTTTCAACATTAATACCAATGGCAATATTAGGAGGCCCAAAACATCTTCATAAGAAAATCAACATAGTAATATACCTTTGTAGCTAGTTAAAATTTAGCAAAATTTACATAGTAATGTACCTTTTCAGTTGGTTGAACTATATTCTCCTTCTTTCCTAACAAACATCTACCTTACAGAGACTGGAATTTGAGTGGGGTGAGATAGAGTTCTGCTTAGCCTCTGACAGTCTGTCAATAATCCTTGTGTCATTTTTTGCTCAGAAATATTTCTGAGATACAACTTTATGCCATGGCAGTGATGCAATCAATGGCATTGTGCTCATGGGCTCCAGCAAGGTCAATGTGTCTTCTTCACCTTGTGATGAATGGTTAACCTGGGGTAAAGGGACAGGGGACAAAGTCTCATCTATTTAACTAGCTCCTCATGCTTTTCTTGCCTTTTAATAACATCTCTTCTATAACCACAGTATCATTTACAAAGTGGGTGTGGCAGTGCCTTATTTGATCCAGCTGTCAGCTGTTTGTGTACTCCCCCTACACAGTGACCAGATAAAATTGGACCTGACTGTTTCGTGGGGCTGGGCTTTGCTTTTGTCAGGAAAAAAATCTTTTTTCCTGGAAGTAAATAAACTGAGAAGCTGCCCTTTTGCAGGAATTCCATCATGCAAAGATATTATACTGCAGCACTAAGTGCTTTGTTATGATTTTTTTCTAATTTAATTGTGTTTTGTGCCCTCAGAACTCCATTACAGAGATCAGAAAAACTATTAGCAGCACGGTATGTAAAGTGGAAATTGTCTCTTGCCCTATGGCCATGTTTTAGTGAAGTACTTAAACCACTTACCCAGCATCATGCAAATTTTTCTGAAAGTGCATTGGCCAGTACTGATGTTGCCACTAAATGTGTGCTTCAGTACCTTGTTGAAGAGGAAAGTAATTACTCATCTCTTCAGAATTAAGCACACCAGGAGCTCTCGTGGTGTAGCACATCCTCGTCTTACCTGCCAGAGATGCCTCAGTTATTCTTTTCTTTCTGTCACTGTTTTCTAAGCAGCTACAACCCTACTCTTTAGAAAGCTGAATATTTCAACACACCAGGCAGCCTGAGCCTTCTGTGATTTCAAGTCTGGCTCTTCAGGGTGTCTGGATGCTGGCTGTGCCTGGCTAGGAGATCACCAGCCAGTGTAGGCTTCATCTTGTCCAACTCAGCCATCTACAAGGCTTATGTCTTCATTTTTACTGAGGTCCCTGACAGTCAGCAGAGAGAAACAAAGATATCTAAGCAGTTGCTGGATCCATGAATAGAGGCACCTGGCCCTAGACTGCTGCTCCTACAAAATAAAAGTGTTTCATGAGTACCTCTAGTTAATTTCTACACTAGACATACGAATATCTAAAATGAGAAATAAATCACAGCTGCTAAAATATTTTCTTCTTCATAAATCAATGTATTCCTAGTAAGCAGCTTGGGTTCTTCAAACCCACCCATGTGCATTTTATTTCTATTGAAGCTGAAATAAGGATCTGAGATGCCAAAACACTTTCTCCTGCTGCCAGATAAATAATAGGACAAAGCCAAGAAGTGTATTTTCAGAAATTGTTATTAGAGTACAAATCGCCATTGTTTGCATAGCACTTGTACTACCACATCAGAAAGGTCCAGGGCCACAGGTAATGTCACCCTGTTCTTCTAAGTTCTTCTAAGCCTTCTGATGTTTATATTCTTGTAATGAACTTTCTCACACAGTTTTATGCAAATAATTATTGTTTTACATTCTTTTCTGGAAGAAGAGAAATTTGATAGACTGTTGGTTTGTCCAGTATCATTGGAGAGGTGTCACGGTCATCCTCCAATCTGCTGTCACTTTTGAAAGTCTATAAATGTTGGAGTCAGAAATTAAACTTTGTTTCTTTTTACCTTAGAAACTCCAGTATCCATGTCATTTTATTTCGTATCCTATAGCAACACAGGTAGCACCACAAAGTGTCTCACCACTGTCAGTTCTCATCATAGCCAACCTGGGAAGAAAACCAAAATGTTTTGCATGGATTGAGCAGATCATCCATGCTCCTCCTTTAAAGGCCTGCTGCGCAAGGGAACTTGGCATCTAAACAGCATTTTGGCCTTTAATGCTTCGTCTGTAGATGCAGCCTATTTCCTCAGTATCAACACAAGTGGATTTATGGATAACTATTTTTTTAATGGATTCAGATTATGAAGTGGCTGAGATTGCTTGCAGATTTGCCTGTTTTTTTGTTTGTTTTTTTTTAAGAATACCTGAAATTTTCAGTTGTCAAAGTGTAAAGCTATAGTGTTTAAAGATTTTTTTCTTCAAAAACTTATCATTCCAAGACTCACTGGAGCTACCTAGGAGAGAAATTTTCCATAAACAATTAAGGTTTGGCGTATCTGACTTGGGCAATCATTTGATCTGTGTTCCACTGATTTTTTATTATTCATGCTCCTTGATAACCAAGAAAAACAACCCTGCAGAAGCCCCAGTACAGGGCACAGACATAATTATTTCCATGAAATAAGTCATAATAAAAGACGCCAAGTTAATTGAGTCACACGAGATCAGTTGTTCATAACTTCATATCGATCGACATTAATTATACTATTTTTACTTAAATTTGTTATGAAACCATTCCATTATTTTAACTGACGCTATATCAAATTGACTATAATGAGCCACTTATCCCTTTAATCCTCTTACATTTTGACATCAGCATCAAACCTTGTAGAACATCCCCTGTATTTCAGTGGAGTTGAAGCAGGGCTCACTGTCATGCTTTAGCCCTAGCAGGCAGCCAAGCACCACTCAGATTTTGTCCCTACTCACTTTTAGGGCACTGGGAGGAGCAGAAAAGTCCCTGAGACTGTGCAAGCACTGCTTTGGTCAAGGTCAGCATTAGCTAAAACATCGTTTATCAGAGATAGATTTGTACTTCAGAGCAGCAAGTTTGATAATTTTATATTTGTGATAGATTTAGGGTTTTCTTTAATTATTCCATGTGTATTTAACTTCTGAGAGGCAGATTTGGTAACAATAAAGTGACTGAATTTTACTTAAGGTTGGCAATATAGTACATGCAGAAAAACTGAAATCTCAGTTACGGTTATTGTTATAAAATTGGATATATTTTGTTAAATTGTTATAATTAGAACCCATTTGTGTTTAAGCCTGTGTTTCACAAACACCTCTAAAAAGTAAGCAGATTTAGTTCAAAAGCAAGACTAATCATTTTAACAGGCTAATCAGCATGCAAAATATAACTCCATTTTTTGTTATCAAAATTTCGGTTCTGTTTTGTTAACATTTTGGAATCAATTTTGTTGCAATGAAACTAATTTAGATGATCTATACAACTATTAACATATTTCCGTGTTACAAAAATTAAATCAGCATGGAAACAGAGAGTTTCCTGTATTAGCTGATTTCACAACATTGTTGCTTACACAGCACTAATAGCATTTGTTTCAGATCTCAAAATAACAATTTGGTTTTTCTCACTCTGGCCATCCATATTTTCGAAACCACCTAAATACAATAGCAGTTGCTCACATTGTCAATTCATCTGACTGCTGAACACAGACAGCCCATGAATCTGTATATAATTTATTTCTGTCAAAACCAGGACATCATCACTTTTGTTTCAATACAAATCATTGTCTTCCATTTTTAAAAGTATAACATCTCAGTTTTGCAATTGATCTGTCAAAATACAATGAAGATTGATTGGTTTTGAGATAGAAATTGGGCCTTTAAGTATTTCTATTTCAAGCAGACCCTGTTGCTATTCCAAACAACTCTGTCCTTTCCAGGGGCCCTTCTGATCAGCCCCCTGACTTAGGAACTCATCTTAGGACCTCTCCTAATGTTATGAAAAATGTTAGAAGAAAAATTAAGGGGCAATACATGGCACAGGCCTGTTAATAGCAAATGTAGCACTATAAAACCATCTCATCCAAATTCTTAGTTTGCAACAAATACATCAAATTTAAGCTTAGGTAAGAATAGAAGGATATCAAAAAGGAGGTGTGGAAAGTCATTCTGCATAATGAAGCAGAAGATGTGATAAGACCTGAGCAGGAATTGCTGATGGAGTTAGAGAAAGAGACGAGTTAATTAGAGGTGATTTTATTCAGCAAAATACTGTCCTTTGGCTTTTCCCCTGGAGAAAAAAAAAAAAGAAGACCTGCTATTTTGATATATTCATCACCATTAGTTTTAACCAAGGAAGGTAGGAGCACTTGGAAAAAATATTTCAATTTGTCCAATCTTTGAAGAATAAAAACAAAACAATGACATGGTAAAAATAACATTTCTTAGTGTGTACTCAGATAATATTCTCTAATATATGTGTTTTAAACACATACTTTTTAATTTCTGACTGGAGCTAACATGCAAAAATACAAAGGGTTAAAACCAATCATCTATGCATGGCCCTCCTGGGAAATTTTCAATGAGAAACAAACAGTATTCAGTTGCTGCATTGCATTTTGTATTCACTTCCCCACATTATTAAATGGATCCTGAGTCTAAGAACGCTGTAAAACAATTATTTCGTCAGTGGTTCTAGGGGAAAAGAAAAATGAAATAACATTAAAAATTTTATCACTGCAGTTGAAAAATATCTCATAAAATATGTAGCAGCATCTCTTTCACTTTCAATATTCAGATGGCTTCTGACAAACCTTATTAAACCTTTAAAATATTTGTGAGATGGTGATTTTGTCTGGAAGATCTTACAGGAATGTGTGTGGTTATTCCCATTCCAGCAGATCTGCCTTGAAACCTCTGCCAGGACACTTTGCCTCTTTGAACTCCTTCTCTCTGATGCAGAAAGAACGTGTGTTAAAAATCCAGAGCAAAAAGGTTCTCAGGCAGAATTTTCCCAGATTTTTCCTTGTAAATGTGGAGATCTGCTTCATTCTTGGGGAAATCTGAGTTCTCTGGGGTCAAAAGTCATTCATTCCTTATTCTGTAGAGAACAAGGGATGTGAGCTCCACAGCAATTCACTGGCTCTTAAGCAACTTTTCAGCTGTGCTGATTCTGTTCCACTCACGCACAAAGTTCTGGATGTCCAGCCTGGCTCTGGGAGCAATCACATTGCATTTGTGAGTACAGCAGAGAACACAAAATAATGTGGCATTTTATTTATTATTTTTCACGTAACAGATTTTCTCACTTAGGACTTCCTGCTCCAGTGAGGCATTTTAAGTAATCCCTATAGGGATTATTTTTTGTTATCTCCCATTTCAACAAGAAAGGAACTGTGAGTTCATGAAAGTCCATATTTGTAAAGGTATAAATTTTCCAAAGTATCACACTTCTATGCCTGGCATTTTTGTGCACAATATAAAATAGTATTTTGAGTCTGCAAGAGTTAAAAATGGGATTAACATCACAAAAAGCCTCTTTCAACCTGTTCAGAGATTTTGAGAGACATTTCCTATTTCATTCAGTTTTTCCTGGGAAAGATCCTTTCAAAATAAACATGGAAAAAACATTCCTAAAGTTTTACTATTTGTTTTGTTCTGGTTACTATTACAATAATCACTCTTGTTGTAATGACAGTATTATTCATACTGATAGTAATATTAGTAACAATAGTAAGAAGGATTTACTCTCCCAATTGTTTTTTGTTTTTTTTTTGCTGTCCCATAATCTTGTAAAAACAACTCTTTGCATTTTGGTCAATCTGCTGCTGTATGGATTCATTTGGCACTAAGAATGGCCACATTATGCAAAAATGATTATGATTTCATCACCCCTCTGTAAGATTTCACATGCAATATACTCAGGTAGATGTCAGGTGGGAAAATGAATCCTGTTTATCCTTCTGCAGAGGTGGCTCTCTTGAGATCACCTGCAAGCATATAGCAGGGCCCAGGAACTGCAATGAGTAAAGAAATAGAATATGAAATGACTGGGGACAGCAGCAGCGTAATCTGTTCTTAAAAATCCACTGCCAGAGTCCTGAAGCATCCCCAAGGGGTAATCCAAGATATGTTTCCTGCATTAAAACTTCCTCAGAAATTTTGGTGAAGGAAATACAAAGCATTAAGAAAAATGAAGATCCTGAGTTGGGGTTGCCTTCCAAAATCTGGTGTCCTGTCCCATAGGAAGAACAGAGCACAGCTGCAGTTTGATGTGGAGGCTGCTGCCACTTGTCTTCATTAAGATTTAGTTTAATCTTCTCCCTGTTTCCTGAGTGGCCTAGCTAGTTAACCTCCATCCTTTGTAAGTTTAATTTCCTGAGCAGCCTGCAGGACAAGAAGTCCATTTAGCTTCATCCTTCCAAATGCACATGAGCTGTCCAGGGCTGCCACAGTCCCTGTCAGGATAATAAACCTGTGTGGTTTTATCAGGCTTTACTTTAATGTGTATAACTAAGAATCTACCCTTTTCAGTAAGGCTGGTTATTGAATTTGAAAATTATTCTGTGAAAGTCAATCCTGAAGAATTTTGTAGACCCTTCCATTTTTAACTATCCCAAAACAGCTTCTTGTCTTGTCTCTATCTCAAGATATATTTGAAACCTATTTCAACTTCTTACAAAATTATTTATTTATTTAAAAAAAAAAAACGAAACCATTTTCAGAATAAAATTTAAAGGAAGTTTCAAATTTCAATGCCATCTTTGCAGATTTCTTTTCTTTATATTTCAAATATTTCAACGGCATAAGTTTTGTTTCACTTATAATTAAAAAGAGACATCCTTTTTTTTTTTTTAAGAAGTTAGTCCAACATGCTCAAAAGTTTTTTGTACAGGCCACTGTCTTTTTACACAGGTTTTAAAAGAGAAAAACATCCTGTGCCTAAGTCTTGCTCCAAGCTCAGTGGGAGAGAGGCTCCCTCCTGTGGAATATGAAGTCTTCATAACTTTTCACTTACACATTAAAAATCCCCTAAGGAAGTAATCTGTGCTTAATTTAGTTAGAAAGTAGTTAAATTTTGAAGGCAATCAAGAAAACAAGACATTTAGGCCAAAAGCTGTTATCAAATATTTTGAGATTAAAAGATTTGGGCATTAAACTCTCAGTGAAATCTCAGCAGCATCTCTTGCTGAATTTATCTCGACAGAGCTGAAATTTCTTTTTTATTTGAAAAGATTGGTCTGGAACTTTTACTAAAGCTTGCTGCTCTCAAATTTTCTAAGAGAAGGTTAAGCAGATTTGGAAAAACTCATGGAAAAACAGAGTGATGCAGGAATTTCCATCTAAGAAGAGCACCATTCAATAGTTAAGAGGCAAAATAACTGAAGAATGTCAGAAAGCTCCCCTGATGGCATCCTCTCTTTATCCTTTTCTGTTTAAAGAAAAGAAAGATGCAGACTTTGTGTATTTGAAGATCTGAAAAAATTATTTGCAGATGGATTATGCTGACTTAAGTTAAAATTTTCTCTTTTTTTTTCAGTGAAAAGGACTTTTGCTTAAATAAGGAATATTTCCTGGGTATACACCAAAAGCACTATATTAAGGATTTTTTTAACTTATTATAAAAATTTTATAGATTAAAATGCTTATTCACCATAATCTCTCTCTTAATTTTCTTCTTTTATCCTTACATATTTGAAAAATGCTTGGAGCATTTTTAAGGCAGTAGGACATTCATTGAAGAAAAGAAAATTATGATGGAATAACGCCATTAAATAATGCATTTTTAAATACAATTTGCTTTTGGGCTCTTTTTTGGTGCTTTTTAATGAATGGTACATATGTGATATCACTGCTGCACTTCCAGTTCTCCATTTAATTAAGTGCATCACATTTTTAAAGAGCCTAGTGTCTTCAGGTTACATAAAATAATCAGAAAATTCAATCAAGGAGAAATATTGTCTGAGTTTCTCTTTAGTGTCATTAGATTTTGTGTGTGTGTGTGCGTGTGTGTTTCAGTGCAACATTACCTAGGCATTAAAATAAAAAATAAAAGAAAACTAAACCCAACACCACAAATAAACAAGGTGGTACAGCCCTTATATTGTTTCAATTCTTAACAACATATTTCAGCTTACATGAGCAAATTTCTGTATGTTTTATCTTAGATAAATAGGAGCTACCATAATGAAGATAAGCAAAACACTCCCTTTGAGCAGGAATAGAATTTATCAATAATTGTAGACAATGGGTATTTTGGTTACAGAAGGCTTGTAAAGGACTTGTTTAGCAATTTGAAATAAGTAAGCTACAGTGGATCTTGCTTTTGAAAGTTGATTAATTGCTTTCATTCTCAGGCCAGCTGCTGTTTCTGAATAGGTTGGTTGTGTTCAGGTGTTATTGGTTTATAGAGCAAACATCCCCCAGGACAGTAAGCTCAGTTTCTATTCTCAGTCACTATATTCCATTAATTTCATCACTGGTGCACAGTAGGCACTGGCCAATTTATTCTTTATTCTTTATTCTTTATTCTTTATTCTTTATTCTTTATTCTTTATTCTTTATTCTTTATTGAGAATTACTTCTTAATAAAGTAATCATACTTTATCTTTGCCTTTTGTCTCTCAACCAGAATGAGTGGGAAACGTGCATGGTGGGAGAATGGAGCCTCCACTCCATTCTTCCCCTGAGCTTTGCTGGGCTGCACTTGAGCAGCTCATCCAACATTTCCTTCATTCTTTTCCTTTCTGTTGGAGCCCTGGATGCTGAGAATTTTAAACTTTCTGTACTGAAAGGCACAGACTTGCAAGAGAACACTGCAATTGACCTGAGGCTGTGGAGAAGGCTTCCAAAATTGATTGATAGCACTGGGATTACGGGCGTGTATTTGATTAGAAGTGTGTAATACCACAGGGTGGAAAACTTGGAGTTTGGGGTTTTAGAATACAGAAATAAATATGAAGCAAGATGGAGGGTTTAGGGCAGAGGCAGGTTGTTCTTCTTTACCTTCTTCTTCCTTCTTCTTCTTGGGTTTGTGTGATGTTTTGTAATTGGACAGAAAAGTCCGCATTGCAGGATTCGAGGGATCAGTTATTGGGTTAAAAGGGAAAATAATCTAGATGTCTAGTTCTTAATTGGATAGTTTAGTCTTAAAAGACCTTGTAAGAAGAGATTGTTGGCCATTTTGTGCCTTGCTAATGAAAGGCTGCAGAACTCATGGTTGTGAGGCTGTTTCACTGATAAGAAATAATAAACACCTGAGTCAGAGCATGAACTACTGTCTCAAGTGCCTTCAATCCTGACCTTGAGAAACCAATACCTTTCTGCCACTACAGTTTTATCAAAACACATCTCCATCAGTGGGATGTCAGTCTCATCCTGCAAGTTGAGGCTGATGTGTAGAAGAAAAAGACTTTCTTATAATTTTTCAGAGCTTTTAATTTCCATTTATCACCATTAATTGTAAGAAGAAAAAGTATATTTTCATTGAGCTAGAAAAGTCTATTTTTGTCTTCCAGATAAACCTGCTTCATTTAGGCAAACCATATCTTATTTTTAAACCATATCTTATTTTTAAACCATTAAGACTTTTAATGAAATATATGCCACACATTTATAAATAGACACAAAGTGTTATATTAGTAGGAGCACACTATTTCCTTGCATGAAACATGATGAAGCCATCCCCACTGATTTCAATCTTCTTTCAATTTCTAAATGTCCTTTTTTTAAACTGAACAGTTATTTCTCTATTTGCCCAGCATAAGCCAGTGGCACACATATATGTTCATAAAATGACTATTATAATTCTATTCAGAGAAAGAACAGTAACTTAACTAAGCATATCTTTCCAGCACAGCTTAAATTCCGTCTTTCCATGGTAAAGTGGAAAATTATCTCACTCTCGACCAAAATGACTCTTGAAAGTCTCAGTAATCACACATGACATAAGTAATTTCATTTTAGAAACTGCAAGAAGATGAGCGTCCAGATATTAAAATCCAATACTGCAAAATCAGATACAGCTGTAAAATTAGAACTCAAGTAAATAATCTGCTCAGTGTAGCAATCTGACTGCAAGCATAATTACTCCTCCTGTAATTAATTTTAATTAGATGAGATGAAAATAGGTAGATCAGTTTAGTAAACAAATCTTAATAAACATAATCAAGAGTGGCATTGCATCAAAATCTCCTGATAGCACTTTCTTTTCTGCTACTAGCTTCTTACAGTCATTTATTTTTCTTAAAGTATGTATTTTAATAGAGTTGCTGCAAAAAGAAGAGTGTATGTAAAACATGATTTATGTTACAGACCTAACTCTTTTTCAATTACAATTGCAATATGAATTTGCCCATGCCTTAAACAGGTGGATCAGAAATTAAATTACAGGCTGGTTACATCTAGCAATTAGACAATATTATTCCAATTCCATTTTGGAGTTTGGCCTGGACAGTCTCACAGAATAGTTGAGATGGGAAGGGATCTTCGGAGACCATCTAGTCCAAATGCTTGCTCACGTCAAGGTCAGCCAGAGCAGACTGCTCAGGGCTGTGTCAATCCTGGTTCTGTGTATCCCCAAGGATGGACAACCCACAAGACCTCTGGGCAACCTGTTCCAGGGGATGACCCCCTTTTTCCCCTAAATTAGCCCATGTTCCCTTTCCTTTTCCCTTTTAATTAGGGAAATTAATTCATGGAGCAGGTGATTATCTGTGCTCACACAGTAGATCACTCTTGGAAAATACAATCCATAGTGAAATGATGGACAGGAGTAGCTCATGAATATGATGGAAGACCGTATTCCAACTGGGTTGGCACAAATCAAAGGTATTCTTGATAAAATGGAAGGAAAATCTCTGTCCAGACTGTACTCATTTACTTACAAATGAATGCTAAGCCAATTTGGAAGTTGCATTTTTGAGCCCTAGGGAGCTCTGCTTTTCTTACTCAGGTGAGGATAAATGCATTTGAGAAAATATTTCAATCCTGATACCAGCTTTGAAGCAATGTAAAGCTGGATTTATTTGATCATTGAAATCTTGTGGTTTTCATTTTTCCAAGTACTCATGGCAGTGATGAGAAGTTTGGTTCCAAAGAAAAAAGTCTAAGTAGAACTGCAATGGTTCATTGTATTTTGTGTGTGCTGAGGCTGAAAGCAAAGCTCACTAAAAATGATTTGTGAAAATCATTACTCAATTAAAAATTGGCCTCTTGGCCTCATCTTATCTCACACAAACAGCCCAACACAACAGAGTGATAAATTCCAGTCCCAGAGAGTCATCCAGCATTGAGATTTTAACAGGGGCTATAAATTCCTTAAATTTTTGGCCCTAGACAGCTTTGATTTCCCCCTTCTTTTGCCTCATGAAAGTCACCACAGTTTGGAAGACACATGCAATATCTACAACTCTTGACTCAGAATCTATAACAGCAAAAATGAAAGTCCTTTCCTCAGCTTTGGCCATCTTCTTGCTTTACCTCAGATATAAGGTGGAATATCTGGGGTGCCCTTTTTGGAAAGTCTATGTAGTAGAGCTGTGACTGACTTCTGAGCCTCAAAAATATCTGTATGATACCCTTGGCCAGCAAATTACAATATTTGACTGATCTTAAGCCTTCCATGGAAAAAAAGATTTAAAAGGCTTGCACAGAGGAATCTTGACAACCATCTACCCCTTCTTCCAGAGTACCTTTGGTGTCATGTTCACCATATAGACCAGAATTTATTCAAAAAGCTGTTTTCCTTTGCTCAGGAGTACAATGGGGTTTTTTTAACTACAGTTTTGTCGACAACCACAGCACTGCATGTGTTGAACAAACTCTCTGACAGCTAATTGAGATTTTTTTATTAGCATGTTTTGGATTGTATGCTTCAGTTCTTTTTTACTTGAAATTTATGAAGTTAATTAAACAACTCTGAACACAATTAAAAATTCTAACTTGGCAACCTATTAATTGATATTAGCTTGTACATCCCACATAATATTTGTACAATGCCTATTTATTTGTCAGCTGCGGGGAAGTTAGAGTATTTTGTCAGATGATAGTTTAATAAACTTTGAGCACAAGAAAAATTGCTGTTCAAATCAGTCATGTTTTGGTTTGGTTTTTTAGTACAGTGCCATTTATCTTTCTCAACAAAAATTTTCCTGTGTAGGTTTGAAACACAAATCAGTTTTAAAAAATAGTACAAAGATGTTTTAAACACTATGGTTCTTCTGAAATTAAAAAAAACTGCATGTTTTTATGCTGCAAATCAGAACATGAAGGCATAGCTGACAACAGAAGAGTGGCTGGAGTTGAGAAGTCTTATTTCAGCTAATATCACAATCCAACCAAAGCAGGACTATGTGGAACAGACAAATTAAAGAGTTATACTAAGAATGCTGATAGCAGGTATTGAGAAAGAAATAATGCAATAAAATTACCTTCTTTTAGCACTGCTCCTAATAAATGCTACATACAATACTGAACAGTGGATAGAAATGAATATGTACACTGTATAGAAATGGCTCCTTTAAGGTTTCGCACATGTAAGAACACAGGATTGTGTCTCCATTTTATATTTCATTCCCAAAACAATGCTGTGAGATTACAAAGAACTACTACAGGTCAGTTTTTACCCATAGGAATAATTTTGTGGTTTATAATTTCTAGTTGATGGCCAAGGCACATACTGAGAAAAGCCCCTTGGGCAGTCTGTTACCTCCAGATGACATGGAAAATACACACAGAATGTTCATACTCAGCATTTTTTGGCAAAGTCATTTAATTCTTCAGTTCCAATGTCTTCATATTGAGTTTCTTTTCCTTCTTTCTAGTTTTATTTGGGGAGTAAAAATACGCTTGCAAGATTAATATCACAACATTAAAATCTCATTTCCAAAAGAAGCTGGAGTTTATTGCTAAAGTTGGCCTATCCTTTATTTGAGCCACTTTGAAAATTCAGTTTAATGCAGCCAGGTTCATATAAAGTTCCTTCAGTGTATTTACTGATCAAAATCCAAAGTTCTTATCATATCAAAAGGCATTTAAACAACACATGACTCATTTTCCGTTTGTTTACTCTGACCCTTTCCACTGCAAATTTTCCTATAATTTATTTATTGCCAGATTTTTGCTGGCCAGGCTAGAACTGTATATATTCTATGTGTGTCTAAACTCCCACATTTCTTAACTCAAAATCCTTGAATTCATAACCTTGGGGCTCTCTTCTTGAAGTTCTCTTAGTTAAAGCTGCAAGCTTTAATTTATATTGTGTGTCAGTGATTTGAGGGCTTTTGTGCCAGGTATACTCATTTCCAGGGAATGAATACTCATTCCACATAGTTATACTCATTTCCACATAGTTATCAGTGATGATAACTATTTTATAGTGGTAAGATATAGAGATTTCAGGTCCTCTCTCCCCTGAAAGATTCACAGAAAAGTCTCTCCAGAGGGAGAAGCAAAATCCACTTGGTGTGGTTATTCTTCTGTTGCTTTTCCTTCAGGAGATGGCATCTGCATGGCTCATAAACACCTACACACGTGCCCAACCAGCCATTCCTCACAGTCCCTGTCACTCTGCTGCTCCCTTTGATGCTTCTCATCCTTGCTGCTCTTCTGTTGTATTTTCAGAGACCCCGGACAAAGGGAGGAAGGAATGATGAATCTGACTCCATGTTTTTAGAAGGCTAATTTATTATTTTATCATCTATATTAGATTAAAGAATAATAAACTATAACTATACTAAACTATACTAAAGAATAGAGAAAGGATACAGACAGAAGGCTAGAAAGATACTAATGAAAAAGTTGTGACTCTCTCCAGAGTCTGACACAGCTTGGCACTGATTGGTCATTAAGTCAAAACAACTCACAGCAGAAACCAATGAAACAACCACCTGTTGGTAAACAATGTCCAAACACATTCCAAAGCAGCAAAACACAGGAGAAGCAAATGAGATAATTATTGTTTTCATTTTTCTCTGAGGTTTCTCAGCTTCCCAGGAGAAAATCCTGGGCAAAGAAATTTTTCAGAAAATATGACAGTGACACTCTTCCTCCAATAAAATAAAGCCACTGAAATCACTGCATCCTGACCTCCTGGTTTGATACAGACCTTCAAAGATGGAAAAGTCACATGCAAGCTATGCAATATTCTTTTGAACTACACTGTAGACACAAAGAAAAAAATATTGAACAGCCTGTAAGAACTTGCTTTCCTGCATTGCCTTTCTGGGAAGCAGAATGTCATCCTGTGGTCAACTTTATACAGACTGGAGAGGCGTAAAATCCGACAAAAGATAGCTGGTCAACAACTCCCAGGGACGAAATCTCATTTTTCATAAAGATCCAAGAGAGTGGGGAAAATCACTCAGGCATTGTGCAGCAGCACAAGAACAACAAAGAGCAGCAGAGCAGAAGGTCCTGGAGGGCATCTGTGTATAAAAACACTACTATCCCAGAATTGAAACATTTGTGTGATGGTTTAGCCTGTTTCTTCTTAAATGTGCATGACAATAATGCAGCAGTTCCTCTGGTTTCCAAGACAGGACTCTGAGCAACCAGATCGAGGTGAAGACGTCCCAGTTCATTGCAGGGGGGTTGGACTAGGTGGTCTTTAAAGCTCATTTCCAACACAAATTATTCAATGATTTTTTTTTCAGGATTCATTCAATTATCTGAAATGGGGTCTTCCATATTTTCCATCAATATCCCACAAAAGGCAGTACCTTCCAATCTTAAAAGATATCATTGACTTAGCTTAATTTAGGTTGCCTCTGGCACAGAACAGGTTGTTTCTGTGAACAGAAGCCTCTCTGACAGATGAATGCTCAAAGTGATCCTTTCATTTTTTCTCTGTAGGAGATTTTTGAACTCTTAATGATTATCGCATCTCAGATGCATCTCATAGAGGCTAAATTTAAAGCTAAAAGCTCTCCTGATGGTCATAGTTAAAGTTCACACCTTTCAATAGATCATTTTGTTGGACATGCAAGAAATGTCTTTATTTCAGCCATGATTTATCACTGTTATTTCAATGTAAAAATTTAAAAACCAAAATAAAAACAAAGATGACTTTATTGCTCAAAATAAGTCTTTCCACCCTCAGTGGCCTCTAGGTTGCACAAACCAGTCATTATTTTATAGCCATCATACTTTATCCTTGTTACTCCTAAAGTGTTGTTCTTGTGCAAATAACCCTTTCTAGAGCTGTAATGTCCTGGATGGGTTATAATATCCTTGAGTGGAATTGTATTTTTAACTTCGATGTAATTTCAAAAGGCTACTATATTCTATCTATTTTTCAGGCCTCAACCCATAGTGTATCAACAGGTAAACTTCCAATTTTTTATGGACATCATGTCAGTTTGGTCCCAACAGAGAGAATATCCCACAATGTGGGATAATATCCCACAAATCTTCACTTTCTGCAGAATATAATGTGATGAGTATGAAACATGCAGACTCATTAGTACTTTATGAATCCCCATTTCAGTTTATAGTGTGATAAATTCAACCCACCCTTCCTTCTCTCTTACATAAAATAACTTTCTTAAAACTTTTACTGGCCTCTGTGACCAAACAGAAATTGTCATTTTTCTTTATTATTTGTCTCAGTAAAAAGTTTAGAAGTATAAATTAGAAAATAAATCATCCAGATTTTTAATGAGACATTTTATGATATCGCAACATATTCTGCTTTCAGAAAGTTGTTTTACATTTTCAGATTTATGTTTATTACAATAATTTAGCATATTTATAGTCTCATTACTATGCTTATTGTAACATGTAACTTGCCTATATTTCCAATCTTTTATTATTTTCCATTAAAAAGACACTAACAATACAGAGACACAATTCAAAGTTCATTAAAGTTTGGAGCAGATTGATTCAACCCCAAGTCCAAATACTTTCTTGCTATTATTATTCAATTCATGAAGTCTTTATTCTCAGTGTGAATAAATCTAACACCATTTCCCATCTCTTTTTATTATTCTTTCTTCATCATTTCCTACTTATTTCCTCTTCATGGAAACAGAAAATGTGGCTCTTTCCCCATCTCTGGGCTGGAAGCAGATTTCACCCTGCTCAAGATAAGCCATGGTGTTTACCTCCCCATCTTTGCTCCTGCCTGAAACACTTCCTGCAAAGTGTGCACTAAAGAAACCAAAGAGTTCAGTGAGTCTCACAGAACTTAATTCCAATATTTTCATGTGACTTTGAAGTCAAATAGTATATAAGCACATTTTCTTATAACTCCTTCAAAATTGTCATTAGCTATATTCCAAGTAACCTTTTACTAAGTTTGAAAAAGGAAAATAACACTTTGAGCAATTGTAACTTTAATTGCAATTTAATTCAAAGATTAAATCTCTGTGCTTTTTAATTTCTTTCTCAGTAGGCTACAAGATTACATAAATTCTGAAAAGGAATAACACTGTGTAGGAAAAGTGGCTGACAAGTGCAGTCACACTCTTCTTCTATGCACAGTAACCAAGAAACAATGTCAGTAATTAAAAATCAGCTTTTGAAGAACACAGAGAAGACCTTATGTTTGACAAATGTAGTTAAGTTTCAGCAAAACATCCTATTTTGATACACAGACTCTTTTTTTTTTTTCTTAGTTGCTTTTATTTCACATTGAAGCCCATAATATATTGTTATCCTTTATAAGATGGAATACCAATATAAAATTTGTCTTTGTGAGTACTTCTCCTTGTGGAAGAGATAAAAACAGGGATAGAAGGCTCTTAACTACCTGAAGAGCATTATTGCCATTTGATGATTAATACAAGAGAAATGGCTCAAAGAACCATTCAATTCATACTTAGAACAAAGCAATTGCCAGCAGAAGGGTCAAAGTCCTGGACTGGATCTCAGGATTCAAGACCTGTATGACTTTAGGCAAAGTGAAGTAGGAGATCTCCTGGGGTTTTCTGTTGTCTCCATTTTCCAACTGGCAAGTTTGGATTTGTCATGCAGCTTTTTGCTACCATGTTAGCCTGACTTACTGAGGTTATTTTTTAAAAGATAAATTCAGAGTGCTCCTGAAGTGGACACAGGCTGTGCCATGGGCAAATCCCAGCTTATACAAGGATGCAAGGCTCACTTTTTTTTTTTCGCCTTTTTTCAATCCCCTTTGTCACACCTTGGCTTTCGGGGGAAAGAAGTGTGGCTACATGAAGCCAAACATTATATAATGCAGCCATGTTATTTTATTTATATAGCCAAATTCCATTATTCTTTTATTTTATATAGCCAAATTCCCATGAATATGATGGCAGAAGCCCAAGGCATTTTTGTCGCCCACTTCTATTGCAGACAGCAATCCGTGGAAAGATACAATGAGCTCTGTACTGATACAGCTTGGGAAATATATGGATGAAAGAAGGGTCAAACCTCTACTCTGGTTTGGATGAAACATGCATTCCTTGGTCCCACATACAAGCACTGAATGCACAGATCTGTGCTCTTCATGTTGTAAGTAATTTGTTCTTGGATTTTTTGTCCATGTGGAATTGCAACTGATTAAAACCTCGACATCCCTGGAAAACAATTTACAGTCCTATTTCATAGCTATGAGCAGAGAAGAAATCCAGAGTTTCTTCCTCTCCAGTGAACTCCCCTGGACAGAAGAATGAGAGCATTAGTCTGTGCTTGTCTGTGCATTCCTCTGTGTGCTCATACACAAAAAATGAAGAGCCACATCACCCGTTACTAATAGACTGCCAAACCTCAGAGCACAGCACAGCCCAGCTCTGAACAGGGGCTCAGAAAGCTCAGAGCAGCTTTCACAATGGGGAAGGAGAGGAAACTGAGGAAAAAAACAATCCTAGGAAGCTGATACAACACAAAGAGATCTATATTAACAGTATTCAATTTTCTTTATTTGAGCTATTGCCAAGATGTTGTTTCAGAGCTGTGGAATACAGCATAGAAGACAGAACCTTTCTTCAGCCATGTCCCCATGATGGAGAAAACGGGAGCTAAATTACTCAGCCCAGGAGGGAATAAACAAACTGTTACTGATGGATCCCAGTAGTGAGAGGAAAGCTAATGGAAAGTAGCTCATGCATGTTTTCCAACTGACTGCAATTCCTACAGACACAAATTTTCATCTTCTTTTCCATTTAAAATGCATTAAATTGGATGTGTGCATTTTACATGTATGTTTGCCTATATATTTTTGATGAAACAACTTAATTTCCTTTCCATACTCTGGATTTTTTTTATTTTTGGCATCTTGCAAGAGAGCAATGTCTGTCTCATCTGGGCCATTGCAGTCTGAGTTATACTGAATTCTTTAGAGAGAGGGAGAAAGGAGAAAAAGGCATAAAGCAGTGACAGGAGAGACTCCCAGGAGAAGTGAGGGGCAGCCTGCAAGAGAGAACAAACCTGTTCAACTTGAGTCACCTGCCAGCTACTGCCAGAAGATTTGGTGCTGCTCCTTCACCTGCCAATCTCACAGAAAACCAACCCAATAAAACAGAAATTTCCATTTTTGCAGCAGCTGCAGCAAGGTAAGCCTGGAATCTCACCCTGTGACCAAGCTGTTGCTACACCCACCACAAAGGAAAGAACAAAAGCATTTAACTGAAAGTGCAAAAAAGAAGTGGAACCTATCATTTTGGCAGCAAACTATGTGAAAGTTGGCATTGCACAGCACCCTGAGACAGGCACTTCCTTAGCAAAGCAGAGGAGGCTGCAGGAGTTTCTGCAGTGTCCTCTTGATGGGCAAAGGGAAACAAACAGACCTGCAAGGATCAGAGGGGTCAGGAAGGAGATTTGTTGTAGTTCATCCATTTTAACTGTAAAAATGTCCAAAAAAACCTGTGATGCCCTGATTGATTAATTTATATTCTAAATGAAACAGTGATTTAGCAACTGAAGGCCTTTGGTGTTCTTTCCTTGTTAAAGAAACAGAGTTTGGGGATGCAATTCCCACCTTTCTGCGCACATGATTCCAGGTCTAGTGGGGAAAACTTTCAGCAGGGCTTTTAGAGAGGGCTGGAAAGGAACCTGTCAGTAACAGAAGATGCCCCCCAGTGATTTTCCAGTTAAATTACTGGCCACTGTGTATTGTGCAGTCCCTTCTTCCAAATAAGATCTAGACAAAAAAGAAATGTCCTCGTCTGCTTAGACTGCTTTTGGGTTGAATATTCCAGTTTAAATTGCCTGTTGAGATAAGGGCTTTTTGCAGCTGCAGGAAATAAATTAGCATCAACAGCATGTCTAGGGATCAATTAATTTTCATCAATGTCAAAAAAAAAAAGTACAACTTGAACAAGATCAGCCAGACTGGATTCAGATTGTGGAGAGACTGACAGATTCATTTTAAAAAAATCTCAAGTGTGTTGCCAAAACCAAATGAAACAGATTCAGTGGAGGCCAAGACAATATCCATCCATGCTGTATCTGCATTACTGACAGTGGCTGCACATCAGGGATGTATTTGGAAGCATTACTTCAGAATTTCAGGAAGTACTTCATCCCATTCTCTCATTTGGAATGATGGCCTGGAGTTGCCAAAGGGGAGTGAAATACAATGTCTGCTGGCACAGAGAAGGAATGTCCTAGTTATAGTCTTCATGGATCTAAAAATGAATCAGGATACTACAGAGAGCACAATGGGTCTGCACATATTTCTATTATTTATCTAAAAGATTCCACAAACTGGCAAAAAAAGCAGCAGCATCCAAATCTCCTGCTAACATGACAATGATAGCTGACTTCAGGAGAAGCAACACACAGCAAGGAACAATTGACTGGCACAGAGAACTTCCACTGTCCACACTGAACACCTGGACCAACAGATGGCAGGTGCTGTGGTACAGATAAGTATACATGAATTTATCGTGCAACAGGGGAGCAAAGGGGAGGCATGAGAGTGTTTGCGTATATTGATCAAGCCACAGCTAGAGAATGTTTGTAAGAACCCCCCCAAGGTTTCATCTCATTTTGCAGATGTCTGGAAGGCCCTAGGTGCCAAACTCTCTGTTTGGGTGATGCTGTCAAGTTTGGTTCATGAACACACGTGAAACACTTTGCAGTCTTTGGAACAAAGCAAATAATTTAAATTTGGATTTCATCCATTGCTTACTCTCTACAGGCTAGAAATATGTTTCTAACAAATATTTTGGTTTACTCCTTTAGACCTTCACAATTTTAAACTGTGTTTACACACTTGACCTTCAGCATTAAAGCTGATGTGCATTCTAAAGCCCCATGGACACTTTGCAAGACCACCAAAACTACATCAGTGGTTTGATGTTGAACTGCAAATCTCAAATCTCCTACAGATGTGTCAGGCAAAATATTTAAAAGCAATCTCAAAGCAAAGTCTACACATTACCACTAATCCAGGTCAAGATCAGGACAGTTAACCACAGGGACAAACTAAGAAAAAATCCTTTTCAGGGAGTCTGCCAGGACTGGAAATACCATCATAATAGTAGAATTTAATTACTCCTATGTATATTTAAATGTCACTCTGGTATTTTTAGACACTCTACAGGAATGTTTCATGGATAAGCTAGTCAGGCAACTCAAGGGGGAGCATCTGGTTTTGTTTCCCTTCCCAGTGGCACTTTTGGCTCATGTCACAATGTTACTATCGAGGATTATCTCTGTAATAACCACTAAAATGTGTTTATATTCAACATTCTTCAAGAAATGTGAAGGTCAAAAAAAAAATCCTCTGCACTAGTGTTTGGCTTCAAAATGACAGTTTAGAAGCAGCCAAAAATGCTAACTGAACATAAAGGAATTATTAGGTGCAGAATAGGCAGGAAAAGAAAGGACAGAGTGGCTATATCAAGTCCAAGGTGTGTCAGCACCTTAAATGCTGTGTGCAGTTCTGTCATCCCATCTTAAAAATTGTAGAGTTGAGCAAGAAAAATGAAGGCTGATAAAGGTGACCTACAATCTGAAACAATTTGCATAGAAAGGGAGATGAAAAGGTTAGAGGACTTTTCAGCCTGGAAAACCAATTTCAGGGGAACATAACAGTGAACTGTGTAATCAGTAGAACAGACAGGATGAATAAGAAACCCTTATTCCTTTTTTTTTTTTTTTTTGTCATAATACCAAAAATAGATTACATCAAATGAAATTATCATCCAGCATTTTGGAACAACACAAAAGGGAATGTATCACCCCATACCCTGTAATTAAGGTGTATAACCTATTACAGAGGGGCAATTAGTCATGCAAAAAGGCATCATTCAAACGAATGGGGGAAAAGCATTAAAGACAATTAAACACAAAGGTAATGCCTCTGGCTGGAGACATCCCTGAGCTGCACACTGCTGTAAGTTGCAGAAGGATACTCAGGGAGTACTGTTCCACCTTTGTGCTGGTTTTATACCAGACATCCACTGCTGGCCACCATGACAGCATGGTAGCCTATTAGGGTAGCCTTGGTTCTTGTGCACTTCCTAATCCCTGCTGGAAATGCCTAGGATATTAGCTTTTTCCTTGTATTATACCCACCACTCGTTGTGCTAACAGCAAAACCTAGAAAGAGTTATAAACCTTAAAAAGTTTAGGCAAGTTTTTACTGCAAACCTTTTTGCATTTATTTTGAGCCAGGATCGGATTGAACTGTGCTTTTCCTGACCTCACTTACAAAAAAAAAAAAAAAAAAGAAAGAAAAACCCAAAAACCCCCAAAAAACTTCCCTAAACTGGAAGTCATTGTGTCATGGAGCAGATCCTGACAGCAGTCCTTGCTGGCTAGATGGATCTGCTGGGTTTACACAGAGATTGCTTACAAACTCTTCTGGCAGCTGGAGTCTAACTGAGGTTTTCCTTCCCCAGGAACAGAGGCCAGCCAGCTTTGTGCCTGCTTTGTGCAGTTAGGAATCCCAAAATGAACAGGCATGTACACTTCAGTGTCCTTCCAGCTTCATCTCCTGAAAGTTTTAGTGCATTCTGTCTTTCTCTCAGGGTGACTGGGGAGGATGGATGCATTACCTGGTATTATGCAGATGAGTGTCTGTTCTAACAGATCATTCATGTGTGCATCCTCAGGTTGTGGATCAATAGAATGATACAGAAATAGTCTCCCATCATGCATTAAATACATCAAAAGCAGATTAGGAAGATATCTGTGTTGTTTTAGATACAATTAATTCTGTTTTACAGCAGAAGATGAGTAGATATACTCCTCAAGTCCCCTCAGCACTTATTTCTACAACTTTGCTAAATATAAAAGGAAAATAAATCAGGATATTTTAATGAAAATACAAATTTTCATTTTGCATGAAGGACAGCTGTTGACATTTCTTATTTTTACAAAAGTGTAGTTTTATCTCAAAGTTTTATCATCTTTTTGATGGAGGAAATATGACCAATGGAAGCTCTTTTACTAACACTAAGGAAAGAAAAAGTGTTTAAAATGTTACTCTAATACTTTCCTCAATAACCCCATCTCATACATTTCAAAATTAGGAGCCAAAAAATAAGAGATGCTTTTCAGTCTCTGGGATACCTCATTTCTTAAGGAAAAACATTTAATTTCTCCATCCCTGCCTTGTATATAAAGATGAGACACCAGGCCTTTGGATGGTATTGTTTCCTTGTAGCACAAGGTGAAGTCAAAAAGCTCTCACACGTGCAGCACCCAATGAAAGAGGGCCTTGATAAAATTCAGAGCCTCTAGGTGCCACTGCATGCAATAACAGCTCAAATAAACACAAATAAACCCCAGTGTTCTCACTTTCAGAATATTTATACCTCCACCTACATATACAGCACATTCTTTTACCAAAATGTTAATGCCTGGGAAGGCATCCACACCTGAGACAACAGAATAAGTGTGTTACCCAAAGCAGTGATTGCAGCTTCCTGGAATTAGCCCCACTCCATTCCTTTCATTCCAAGCCCTGCAGACAGTCACATTGCACTGCTGCTCTTTATAGCACAGGATCTGATAGCACCATTTGAATGCATCTTCCCACATCTTTCCTGGCTGTCTTCCCAGCTCCCAGATGACTCAAGGACTGACAGATGCAGGGCATAACCTTTGTTCCAAAAACTGCTTATGTGTATCTCTGAGGCTGGAAAAAGGAGAAAGAAAAAGAAAAAACACACTCTCTTAAAGTATTACACTTGATTGTTGAAGTGAGAGTCTAAAAATGATAGGATGAAACAGGGATTTGGAAAGGAAAGAAATGAGGACAAGAGAACAAGTCTTAGGCACAGGCAATTGCTTGAGTCAGCAGGACAACAGTCCAGCACATGGACAGGGCCACGCTGTTACTTTATTGATGCTTAAATGCAGCATTACCAGCTTTGCCCATATTTCCCTGCTGCTCAGTTTTGTCTGCTTTGCCAGCAAGCCTTGAGCCTGCTGTGATAAACTGGGCAAGAAGGGCACAGCCAGGGGAAAGTTATCCACAAGATATTGACTGGCTGGGACAGCAGGGGCTTTGCCACCTTCCCCCAGAACTTGCTGAGATCACAGCGTGCAGGTGGTCCTGCCACACACAAAGGATCATCTGGGAGGCAGAAAATTTGGATTAATGCTGTCTCCTCCATTCTTAATCTCTGAAAAATATCTTCCCCAATGGGGCTGTGCAGCCAGACTGTCCCCTAGCCACAGTGCAGAGGAGCCTACTATCAAGTAAAACATTCTCCAGGATCTATCTGGGGAAGCTCCACAAGAATTATTCACAGTCAGGTGTGTTAAAAACTTTGTCTCAGCTCCCTCTGTTCCTGCTGCCTCGTTCACTGTGACAAAACCCTTTTACATCATCACAGAGGACAGATGTCATTGTACATCCCCCTTTCTCTTGGGGACTGCTCTGCTGTAGCAGAGCACAATCTAACCCCATGACTTGTGTTGGGCAGAGCCTCCAAAAACATCCCTTGGCTGAAAGCAGCCCAGCAAAGCTCTCCAGCAGATCTCTGGCAGCACCACCCCATTGCCATTGGATCTGTCACTGTGTGGCAGTGACACCACACAAAGCTGCTCCTCAGACTGTGGCAGAGGTGTTACCTGGGGGCTACAGTCCTGGCCAGCTCCAGCTGCCCCCCTGCTCCAGGTGGGATAGACACCAACACCCCCAGCTGCAGGGAGAAACAAACTGAGGCCTGAGTGATGAAATGAACTTTGTTAAAGAGGGCAGGATGCAGGCGAGTCCTGTCCTACTGCACAATAAAAAAGAGAAGCCTGAGGAGCCACTGTTATCTGCAGTCCTTGGCTCTCCTGAGACATAAAGCAAAGCTCATGGCCATGCAGCAGTTTTGGTATTGCTCAAGTCACTTAGTCAGCTCTAGGCTATGGCCTGGAATTTCAAAACCAGCAGTTCCACACCCAGCTCATGGAAGTGAGTGAAGGTTTGTGACATCTCAATGAGAATAATTTTCATAATGTGTGTGTGGCTTTCCTCAGGCACTTGCTCACTTTGAAAATTTAAAGAGGTTTATTAAACCTTAACAAAAATACAACAAAGGGCTACATAAGGAAAAAGCTGCAGCACTGGGAACTGCCCTCACGTGGCCAGTTCATCTTCAAGATGGATGCTCAGTCTTTTACACCCCTGGAGGTTGCATCAGCCAGCCCTGGCCCCTCCCAAAGTCTGTCAGCCAGCCCTTCTTTGCCATTTATCAGTGGAAACTGCTTTCTGTAACTGGATTGGAGGACAGGTGTTGCCATGCTGCCCCCTTAAGCACCAAGCTTTTCCATTCCCAGCTGCCCCATGCCAGGGACACCTGTGCAGCTTCTTTGTACCTGTCCTAGACAGCCCAGGCTGTCTGATGGCAACAGTACAGGGGGGAAAGGGAACTGTGGGGAGAACAGAGGGCATCTCAACTACAATAACATAACTGTACATCACTAAAGCTTTTCTTAATAGTCACACAATAGTTATCTTTAAATTGTGAGAGCCAATCATCTCATTATCCATCTATAACAGCCTCAATCACAGCCTTTACTTCGTTTATTGCAATATCTCTTACAGGCAGAGAACTCCTATCACATTCATTTTACCAATGTAAAAATAGCACTTTTCCTCTAGGTGTCTCAGAAAAAAATATATATATATTTACTTTAAATTATCAATGGAAGAAGATACAGACAAAACTGCAATAAGATGCGGTTTTAAAGCACGCAGGTAACTCTTTCCAAGCGCTCCCTGCCGGGGGCTGGCACCGGGCGGGCCCGGCCGTGCCGTTCCAGCGAGGGGACACGCGGTGGCACTGTGGCCTCTCGCTCCTCCGAGCGCTTCTCCTGGCCGGGAGGAGCGGGTCCCTTCCCTTTCCCAGGCGGGATCACCAAATCCAACCAGAGGGAAGGGGAGGTGTAAAAAAAAAAAAAAAATCCTACTCTTCCTGACTAGCCGTATGTACTAATGTTAAAAATAGGTTAGAAACTGTTGTAAGTTAGTTGATAATTGTTAAGCATGTCCTGTTAGTTTGGATGTTATATTGTAAAAGGGGTTTAAAGGGTAGTTATAAGAAATATGGTACTCAGTGTACCATAGCACACCTCAGTAAAGTGCAGCACCCCCCAGGCGAAACGAGCCAGCCTGGACAGAGCTGTAATGGGCCAATCCAGCGCCTTAAACCTTCATGCAAATGAAGGATCCAAAAAGAAACCAGTCCAAAGGGACAAATATTATATATATATATATATAATAAATACTGAAATCACTTTAGTACCGGGAGCCTGCTCCCGTTTTTAACACTTAGATACAACACCTTCAGCCACGAGATCCAAAACAAAAACGGGGGGAAAACCAAACCTGGAGTGAATGGCAATCCACTTTCTGTGTAGTCCTACACATTATTTCTGGGTGTATTTAAGATGCTGTCTCACATTTAAATGAACACATCAGTGTTCATACTCACACCCGTTTTTCCTGCAGCTGAAAATCAGCTGTTTCCAGGGCACAAACCTGGCTGGTTCCATAAGTCCTAACAGAGAAAGAGAGAGGGAGACTGGGAAGGAAAAAAAGAGTGAAAGAACAAATCACCACAACTTTCACACAAATATCACTTGTGGGAAACTTCTGATGGAGAAAGGTTTTGTGGTTTACGCCAAGCACATCTGGTAAGAATAAGAAATATGTCTTATTAAAAAAATTAGGTTTCCTGATCTGCTTGACTGCATCGGACACTGGGCTGAAAGCAAATGTTTTTATGTGGTGTTTCACATCCCTCAATCAGCACTTGCATTGTAATTAATTCTCTTTTTCAAAAATCTAATGAGCAAACACAGATCACAAGTTGCAATCTTTTAGGGATAATCCCAGCTATGTTGTTTTCTGCCTGCAAATGTCACTGCTGAAGTATTTCACTCTCAAAAGTCTTGGGGCTTTTATTTTTAATTCAGTTGAGATGGGACATTAATCCAAAATGAATCAACTTCAAGGAATTGATGGGGCAATCAGTTACATGATATTTGTTTATTTCCTTCAGCTAAGAAAAAACCTTAATTCATTTCTATTTCGGATCTTGGCTAAGCATTTTCTGAATTGCTGTGCAGGCAAAATTCTTTCTTCCTCCTCTCTCCCCCTGCCTCCAACTTTCCAGTCAGCGCTCCTAGTTACAAGGAGAGAAATCTATCCCTATTTAAAGATTTTAAAGCCCAGAGCAAACTGCTATTTCTTTTGCCACAGATCTCACAAGCACAAATAAATGCACATACTTGCTAAATAAAGTTAGTAATTCAACAGAGGTGATGCCACTGCGCCAAGAGCTTGTAAACCTCTCTGTGCTGTCAGCAGCATCTGAGGACACCTTCTGCAAGAGTATTTTCTAAATATTAAATCCATTTCAGGTGCATTAGTTTGTGTTAAACCAAATTGGTTTTGACTATAAAAACTATCTAGAATTCGTGTTTGTGCTGGAGTTCAGGAATGGAGAAGAGGGCAGGGAAAAGGAGGAGGGGAGGAAATGTTTCACATTTTTTAGACTATTTCTAATCTCCTCACTCATACTGCCTGAGAATGAAGTATCTATTGTTTACTGGAAATGCTTTTGTGACTGTCTGCATGTGAGCAAAAGGGTCTAACATAGCTTCTGACATAGTTTACATTCCTTTCTAGCTGTGATGTGTCTTCCCCATTGTTTTTCCTACCCTATCCTCTCCATTCTTTCCTTCTTCTACCCTTGCACTTTTCTGTTACAATTATTTCCTGTCCATCCCAATTCTGCCCATATTCATCAGGAGTGTATGATTGACTGATGACATGAACACAGCTTTATTAACAGGTCAGGGTGCAAGTTAGTCCTGTCCTACTGCACGAGAAAAAGAGCTGTATGCCTGAGGAACCACTGTTATCTGCCGTTCTGCCACATACCTCCAATTTCCTCCTCTCCACAAATTCCTGCTCCTCTTTCCCAGCTGGTTCCCCCCTCCACCCCACCATCTCCAACCTTTCTGCTCCAATATATAATTTTTTCCCATTTATAAGGAAAGAAGTGTGTCACTCATTTATTCTCCCTCAACCAGAGAAACTATTCTCATGTATCACTAGCATGACCTCTCCTGTGCGTGCCACATTAGAACAAAGGGGAGTGACTTTAATTCAGAGAAGGGCCAGAGCTTCCTCCCCCTTTTAATGAAAAAACAGAAGAGACACAAAGAGTAAAAATCAGGGGAAAAAGGATTCTGGACCCAGAAGTGCAGAGCCAGTTCTTCCTCCCCATCCTGATTTTTGTGAGAAGGTGCCCCGTTTCTTATGTTGCAGTGTACTCTAAGTCAAAAATCACCCCAGCTCCTCCCCAGCCATATGTACCCCCAATGCTGTCTGAAATTTGGTAAAAAACAAGCTTCAGCAGCTCATTTTGAGTCCCAGCATGTCTCTGAAATAGCAATACGTGAAATTGAAAGCCGCGTTAGTTATCATTTGTTTTTAAGAATCAGCGGGTTTTCTGTTGAAATACCTACATCTAGTTGTTGAAATACCTACATCTAGTTTGGTGGAATTGGGTCTTTTTTTTAAATTGTGCAACACTGGATTGCCCAGTTCTTTTTCTGGAGCCTGCATTTTCCTTTCCCCAAAACACTGTACCTTCCCTTGTTCCTACTCCTTTGAACCCACCGTGAGTAGAGTGTTTGAACACTAAATCCAAGCTGTGTCCTGATGGTGTGAGAATTTCAGCCTTCCCCCAGCGGTACTTCAGGGGGGCAAAACCCGCTCATGACAGCAGGGGCAGAGCCAGCCGGGGCTTTTCCAAGCTTTAATTGAGCAATTCTCTCCTCACGTCTTTACAACCAAACGGAGAGAAGGCGGCTGTAACTCATCTCTCTGCAATCCCTTAGGGCAGCCTGGAAAAAACCCAGGCACCAGGAAAACCTCCCAAACCAGCAGCCCTACAACCACTCCCGCCAGAAAGTTTGGTCTGCACAGCACACGTGGACCACCGCACTTACAGCATCTTCAGCTGAAACTTACGTACAGAATGGGTAAAGGCGCAAGAACATAGAATTACCTGATATATACCGTGATGCAAAGCATCTGTGAGGGACAGCACGTGAGGACAGCAGATATTTATATGTTTAAAATGGGTCCATGTGTTTGTTCATGTGTGTGTGCCATGGGAACCTGGTGTCCCGGCGGGTGCGACACAAAGACACACAAAACCAGAAACACACACTCACAAACACACGCATAAACACAAACACACACACAAACTCACACAAACAGAAATACTCACACAAACACACAAGCAGAAACACACACACAAACACACACAAACACACACACACACACAAACGCATACACAAACACACACACAAATAGAAACACACTAGCACACACAAACAC
>NW_005054326.1:6629096-6629223 GCF_000277835.1 Geospiza fortis | reverse complement strand
CCAGGAAGAGCCGGGGCTCGCTGTACAATGGTGAGTGCCCGCCCGGGACGGGAGGGATCCGGGACGGGATGGGACCCGGGACACGGCTCCGGGATGGGACCCGGGACACGGCTCCCGGATGAGACCC
>NW_005054326.1:6619492-6629017 GCF_000277835.1 Geospiza fortis | reverse complement strand
GGCCCTGGGGCGTGCGGACTGCTCGGGCAGGAAATCAAACTCGTGTCTCTGTCTCTCTGCTGTTACTCTTTTCCCACCGCAGGAGTTTCTCCCTCCCAATCTACGCCGTACTCGGTGTGTGCCGGGGCCGCTCCAGGCTCTCCGCTGCCCGAGACGGGAACCGAGCTGAAATTCTGTGCTGAAATTCTCCTAATCCAACAGCCCTTTCATGTGCTTATTTTAATGCCTTTAGCTTTACCCACTGCTCCTGTTTGCGAAGTAAAATGGGGAGGAATCCTAGGAAAAGTTTTGCCTTGCTTAACCGTGAAATTAAAAATTAAAAAAAAAAAGTTTGGAAAAGTAGCTCTAGGAAAGGCATGAATGGGGAGCACAGAACGATAACGCTATCGGACATTATTTACCCAGCTCTTTGACATGCGTGCTGCAAATTGACGTCAATCATCCATCGCTTCCCAGATCTCGTAGCCAGGAGGCCAAACCCGCCAGGAAATCCGCGGCCACACCTTGTGCCCCAAGCCGAGCCCGACCACAGCGCCAGGCACCACAGGGTGACTGCCAGCTGCTGGGGTTAAAGGCAGGATACTCGAGGGGTTTCGTCTTAGCTATTCATGAAAACTTTATATACTTTAATTTTGTTTTTAAATGGGAAGATATGACTGACTTGCAGGCTTACATGTCCTGTTGCTCCGTTGTCCTTAAAGAAGTTGTCACCTTTAATTTGCTAAAAGCTGTGAGACACAAGTCTTTATAACCATGCTTCAGTCATCTGTCTTAAGAGTCAGGCAGACGAATATTTTCTTGTTCTTTGTCTGGTTTCTATTTTAAAAAACAGCTCATGGCAAAAATGGACATATTCTGCTTTTAGAAATCAGTTGTACAAATCACATAAACGGGTGTGTAATGTGCAGATAAACATGCAAGTCATGACAGCTTGGCTGCTGTCATTTAAATAAGGATTCTAAACACTTTTATGGTAGCTTAATTTCTTTTTCTCTCAGCAGAGAGCCTCCAAAAACCTTTTTAAGAGTAGTTTATAAATGTTATAGTGTAGTGAACCTGAGCCCATGCCTCTAAACCATGCATAAAACACCATGAAAACAGAGTTCCCCTGCTCCCAAGTCATCCTGGCTTCTCTGGAGTACATTAACAGACCTGATGTATTTGGGGATAGTTATCTTGGTTTGCTTTGTTTTTCTAAAGGTCAAGTATTTGATGCCCTTGCATTTCTGAGACACCAAACCTTTTAAATTTCAGGATAAGGGGTGGAAAATGGCATGTCTGTAACATGTCTTGCTCATGCAAAAAAGGAACTTTTCTTCTTTCAGACTTATTTTTATGGGCAAGTTGCCATCCAATTTTTAGTCCCACTGTAAAACTCATAAAAAAATAATGAAAACTGAAATGCATTCCATTAATTTATACATATGTAAAATACATGTATAAAAAAATACATAATGTGAATCATAGCCAGTCTGGCATTTAACATGCTGGCTTTCCTGAAAAATATACATAAACTTGCCTGTGTGTCCCAATGTGTTTTCTATACAGACTTGCTCAAAAATTGACCATGTTTTCAGAAACATCCAAATTCTGATGTGTTAGGAACTTTTAAAAAATATGCCCTTTTTTGCATGCAAAAGCATCCCTTTCTGTGAATTACAGCCCTTTTCTGGCTACATTCATCAAGGTTCTTACATTGTTTGAAGTTTCAGGGAGGATTACACAGATTTAGAGGGAGCAGGAGCAGTCCCCTGTGACATAACTGTCCTGTCTGCAGGAGTATTTCAGACTCTGCTCAGCAAGGCACTTGGTGCATACCGAGCCACGGTGTTCACATGCATGCCTAAAATTAGCCAAGCACATAACCACTGGGTGTGAAAAATCAGTGGCAGGGAAAGTTCTTGCCCAGTGTCATCAGTGCACACCCATTTTCTACTGACTCTACTCTGACTATACTCTGCTGAAACTCTGAAGCCACAAGAAGCAATTTGTCAGCCAGCATAATTTCTCCGTAGAGTTTCAAATTAGAGGTGTCTGCTTAGCCTTCAGCACTACTTTTATATGGAAAAGAATTTTTTTTTCCTCCTACCTCCATATGTTTGTTATTTCATGCCCTTTCCCCCCTTTTGGAAGGTGTGTTTCTTTCTGATAATAGAAATTCAGTAATCTTCAGATTTGAGGATTCCACCTGCTGCCAAAGGAATGAAGTTACATATGTGCTCAACTCTTTTCAAGATGTTGTCAAGCATTGTTAACAGCTTTTCAAGCAGTTCAACAACAGCTGCAACTTGTCCAGTTTACCCACTGCTGAGCCTTTATAAATTAAAGATTGCACTGCCCTTAAAAGTTTTGAACTAAAGCAGTCATATCAAATTTCTGGATGCTATTTAGGAATGGAAGTACAATGGTAGGTAGTTCCACCTCATCAAAGTAAAAGTGGCATTTGGAATCAGAGATTTTATTGACTGGTGTTTTGTTGCACATTCTGGTTTTATTTCATGTACATTTTAGGAATCTTCTAAACTTCATTCTGTTTATGAGTCCGTTTGCCTCTGCTCTTGTTCCTTTTGGATTTTGATTAGCTCTTTAAGGCATCCTTATCAGGATGTAAATCAGGATGCCTTATCTGACTGTAAAAAATGAGGGCAGAATTGAGTAATGTATCACACAAAACCAAATGGCCTGATGAACTGCTGTCTGTGCACTGATTCTTTTTCTACCAAGTTTTATAAACACAGTGTGTTTATTAAAAAACCAAAAAAATAAAAGAAGAATTCAATCTTACATGATTTCCAAATAAACAGCATCAGATATAGGACGATGGAAATCAGAGATTTATTTATTCCTCACATTTAATAATTTCTAAAATTCATAGTATTTTCTTGTTGCAGTTGCTTTTTGGGACTCAGGGCACTTTTTTGTCCTTAGCTTTCTATTTTGCAGAACGCTGGCATGTTAACTGCTCCATAGTAATTTTCTGCTTCTATCTTTCTGGGATAAGGAAGTAGAAAAAATATCTGTGTTGACTTTCAATTTTTGTTGGTGTTGTTACATTCCTCTGCTTTCTGAGACAGGAGAAATCTTTTTCTTAAATTTGAACCCTTGTGTAAATGTCCTAAGCAACACAAAATGTTAGAAAAACTCCTCTGGGACCAGGCACATGCTGGCAGAGTGATGAAGGAGCACCATCAAAGGGAACGCTCTTTGATTTGGAGATGAAGGGATTCAGTGCTGGTTTTGATATGCCATCATTAAAGAGCAGAGGGGTTCAGTTTGCCTCCTCCACTGACCACATCCAAGGTGTTCCTCAGCTGTTTTAGTTCACACTGACAGCAGAGAGGGAGCTGATAAGCAGTTCCACTCAGTTGCCCACACATGGGTGCCTGATGCTGTCTGAGATGCCTGGGTTGTCCAAAATACCCTTATGGGTTGACAGACATGATGCAGGACCTGCAGCAAACCCATTTTTTTCCTGACTGGCTGCTGGAAATCGAGTGCGGTGTCCTATGGCTTCTCAAACAGTGTTTGTCCCCTGTGCGTGAGTAACTGAATCATG
The DNA here is from genome assembly GCF_000277835.1 of Geospiza fortis. Lineage (NCBI taxonomy): Eukaryota > Metazoa > Chordata > Aves > Passeriformes > Thraupidae > Geospiza > Geospiza fortis. Next base: position 6,625,461 of record NW_005054326.1, on the reverse strand, counting down.
TGCTTATTTCCTGAGGAGAGAGTTTTTGGGAGACTTAAAACACTGAGAACCACAGTCAGAGATTATTAGTTCTAACAGTAAAAAAGAACATAATATAATATAAATTTTAAAAACAATAATTCTTGGCTTTTTAAAAGGTTTTTGTAGTACAGTGAAAATAAGCTGAAGGAAGCCTTGCTGGCACAGGCAAGTTCTGATCAGGTCACCCATTCTGCATCTCATAACTATTGGAAAGGCACAGCACTTCAGTTCCCACTTTTTCCTTTACCACACTGACTTTTGGCACAAGTAACTAACCAGCACACAGTAAAAACCATGCCTTTCATGTCTGCCTAATAAATCTACAGGTAAAAGGCCAGCAGAATAACTTATTGATGTGATAAAAGCAAGCAAGACACAACTGCAAAGTGAAATTCCATAGGTTGACAAGTACTGTGTTTGTCTCTGAATGAGAAAAATTTTTGCTGATGGATAATTTCACAGGGTAAAAAAAGGGGATTGCTTGAATGATAACTGCATAGTACAATTTTTGATTTACTGTATTTTGTTTTTCCCAGAGGGAACTATTAGATACGTTGTTTATCAGCCAGTTAATGGACAGGCTTGTTATTTTTCGCTTGTCCTCTTTTTTGTATTTTTATTTTTAATAAAGACAAGCTTAGAGTTATCTAAAACATGCAAAAATTACTTGCTGAAAGGGCCTTTATGCCTTAAGTAGATAACTGAGAATACTTTCTCACTAAGTACAGTAAACAGGAAAAAAAAAAATACAAACTGTAAAGAAACAGAAATTTATGGGTATTTCTATTTCATTATTTATTGTATGAAAGTCCTCTAATATGCAGCAATGAAGAAAGTGATTCTTTAAAAAGCCAACACTTAGCTGAAATGGACTCTTACTGGGCACCTGAAATAGTACATTTCTCTGGGAATTATGAGACATCCATATAAATCTGTAGATTTGGGATGGTACATTTCTCTGGGAATTATGAGACATAATTTGGGAGATTTGTAGATCTGTAGATTTGTAGATTTGGGATTTTGGTGCACAATTCTGTGAATTTTTTGCAGTATAAGAGAACAGTTTACTCCTGCCTCTTTCTCATGTGCTCAGGTAACCCTTGGGCTGTGGTAACCTTGTAATGTCAGGAAGGAATTATTACAATCCAAATCATGAGTTTGACCAAGCTGCACCATTCCACTCTCATGACACAAAGTTACTGTGAATGTGCCCTAACAAATCACCTCACACATGTTTAAATCTGCCAAAATGAGAGAATTGGAAAGTATGACTACACAGGCAAAATAATTGCAATTTATGTTTGAATTAGGCCTCAAATTATCACATTCTGCCATTATATTGTATTGTATTTTACTATATTATGGGATACACAAATTTGATCTTCAGCAACTGGTTCTTTAGATTTCTTCTCCGTAGTACCTCAGGTAATATTTGCTGGTTTGAAAATTGATGGCCAGTTATCTTCTTTATTGTCCACTGTTGCCTGTTCAGCCTAGTAGGCCCATTTATGACTGATTTGAGGTCCTGCTTTCAACTTCTATTTCACCTCTTTAAACCTGAATTCCTATGTGCAGATTCTTGTAGTAGCATGGGAATCTCATAAATAATTATTTCATTAATATCTGTTGCTTTTAAAAGTTTCATTAATAGAAGCACTGACTCTTTGAAAATGAAAAGAGTGGAAAAAAAGGAACAGCCCGGAGGTTTTGTGGGCCTGTTTGAGGTTTTACTGGAAGAAATAACCACGATGTGCTGCTCTGTTTTCAGAGCTGAGTCATGGAAAAAAAGAGAGCAGATAACCAGATAAGATGTGCATCTTTGATGTTATTTGTAGGACTAGTGAACCTTTCAGTTGCAGATCTGAAGTGCCGCTGGACAACCCAACTTTACAGCACCATGAGCTGTAGAGTTTGTCCACAGATCTTTGTGCTGCCTGGGAGGAGCACTGAGATCAGTGAGGCATTATTTGCTCCAATACTCTGTCATTAAATTGGCACCTGAGGGAGAGGAAACAGCAGCAGCTGAGGCAGACAGCTGTGAAATAAAGAGTCTATTCTCAGTGTGTGCTGTTTGTGTACAGCTGTACATGGTGAAATCTGCATCTCTAGCATGCATAGTAACAGATACAGACATCAACCTGTGTTTCTCAGCTCCAATCTACAGCTGCAATATTTTCATCTCTTGTGTACATAGTCAGCCAGGGTAAACCATGCATTTATGTATTTGCATGTGCATTCAAAGTGGTTACAATGGAAAATAAGTGTTCTTAGTTCAGTGATATTGTTTCTCAGCACTTAATCAATTCGTTATCTGAGATATTTAAACTATCAGCTTGCTTTGTTAAAGCATTTTTCATAGCTGCAGGAGTTACTGGACTCCTAAAAGCTAAAAATAACTCTTAAGCAAAGTACATAGGGAACTGAAAATAAAGGCTTGGGAAAATGCAAATATCCCTCCATCACTTCCCTGTTCAATTATCAGCTTACGTGAATGTCAGTGCTGACTGCTATCAGTATGATGTATCATTCTTTATAAGAATGCCATGTTTTGGTAAGATCTGACTAATACTAGGTTTTGGTTCCAGGCAGCCTGCACCGTGCATCCAGTGTACCAGAGCGTGTCTACAACATGGGCATCACTGAGAATGATTCTGCACCAAGGTCTCCCTACAGTTTCTCATATTACCAGGCAAACCAGGTGAGGAAAGGAAGACAATGAGTACAAATAAAAATAGTATCACACACATAGTTTATTAATTTTGTTGCCACAAATAATAGGATTTAGATGGTGGTATGAGGTTTGTTTGCTTGTTTTGTTTTCTTCTTAAAGCCCGATTTTTAGAAAATGAGGGTTTTACAATGAAATCTCTTCATGTTCTCCCTTCCTTCCAATGACTTCAGTAGCCAAATTCCAGCCAATCATACAGATGGGCTGTTAGCAGTCCTGTTGGGTTTGTGAGAATTGGCATCAGGGTAGAAAATGAAAAATCATATTTACACTCCACTGAGGCAAAGGCTGTGACAAGTCAGATCTTCATCCCTCCCACCACACAGCAGCTCAGTCAGCACATCTGTACATCAGGGTGGCCAGAGGCCAGGCTGCCCAGGCAAACAGAATTAAGCATCCAGAACCAAAGGCAAACAGATTGCTTTAGTTTCACAAATACTTTAGTTTTCACAATGTAGAGTGGTTCCTTATCATTTTAAATACTCCTTTTGTAACCTGTTTTAGCATCATAAGAATTCCAGCAGTACAGTCCTTGCAGTACAATGGTGTTTCTAAACCATCTAATCATAAATTCTCTTGTTATTTTGACCAGCTTTTCTTGGGGTCATGGCCTGAATGCTGAGATAAATAATTGGTTTTCTGCAGGGTTTTTGACACAGCTCATAATTGGTTTTGGACTTATTTGAAGGAGTGACTGGGAAATTATCACAGCTCAATAGCAATGCTCCTGCACAATCAATTTAGTAAACTGAAAGCGTTTTGGCTTGAGAACAGAAACATTTATTTGGTAAATAACTGTGTATGAAGGGGGCAATTATTTCCTAATTTTAGACTACTCAAGAATGGCGCTTTGTCATTAAAAGCAATAGCCGAGATTTTGACCAGGCAGTGAAGCAGCTCTGGCTCTGTACAGAGAGAGACAGAAGCATTTACCTAAACACATTTCATTCTCTGTCCTCCCATCCTCTATTCTCACCTGTCCTGCAGTCCCTAATATTTGACCTGAATTCATCCCTTCCAGAAGAGAGCAACAAGAGAAAAACTGGAGGTGATGTAGGAATCACAAGAAAACAATACAGTTTACCACCAGGCATGGGGTGGGGAGAAAAGAGAAAAAAGTGTAAAAGCTGGGAAAAGCCACAAGGTCTAGTACTTCACAAAAAATGTTAATTATCCCCAAACAACAGATAAAGATATCCTTGCATAACTTCTGTAAAATAAACAGATCTATCCAATGATCTTTGCCGGAGCCTGCTAGTTCCTATAACCTTTACTCCTTTTGTGAGTCATCTATCACCCTCAGGATCTCCTCAACAATGAAATGAAGGGAATTCAGTCTGGCATCTATCTGCTAAGCACTGTTTCTTCAATTAAAAGCTTGTGTAAACTTCTCAGTTTACCTTAAAAAATGCCTTTAATATTTCTAAACTGTAACACAATGTGGAGATATGGAACTTTCTTTTATGGTTGTATGCCCCTATGCTTACTGAGTTTTTTAAAAATTGCTCCATGACTCCTCTATTTCAAGACCAGATAGTGTCCTAAGTTGATTTAGTTCTGGAAGGTTTTGAATGGAGAATGCAGTAAAAAAGTATAAGAATCAAGAGGCCTCAAACAGTACCTAAAAGTAAGAATCTTGAAGATACATTCTTCAAAGAAAGGTTGATGGCAGTGGATTTTTTTAGTTTAGAAAAGAGAAAATTGTAAAGCCAGATTATGATCTAATACAGTCTGTCCCCATTTGGTACAGGAAGAAAAAAGAATCTAAAATTGCAACTGTAGAATTAGGGAAGTTGTTGAGATGGTAAAGTGGTCATTTTAATTTTCTTGGAATGTTATACAGTCTCTTTAATTTTTAAGAGGCTAAGCAGAGAAGGGACTATCTCTTTTTACTAGATCCCACCACAAATGAACACAAGTGCTAAATAACTTTATATTAATAAGGTTATTATCAATATCAAAACACTTCAGTATAAAATTTTTTATATCTGATTAATTAATTTTCTTCTGTCTATTAGACAGCCTTGAATTTAGCTTTAGTAGCAGATGTTGGTGTTGATCCTCAAGGAGTTTCAACAGAAGATTCTCCATTAATAATCAATTTTACCAGTTTATTACCTGGCTGAATTGACTTATGCAACTGTTTTGATTTCATGACAAAAGACAGGATGCTTAGCCTTTGCCTCCTGATGTTTAGACTGTACTTCTTCCTGCCTCCATGAGGGAGGTACCAAGAAGTGTGGCAGAATCCCATTTGATGCACAATTTTGGCAACGTTGACGTAATTTTTTTTGCGATTCTGAGAACAGACCATAGAATTTTTGCCTTTCCTTTGTTTGGTTTGGTTGCTCTTGGTTTGGTTGTCTTGGTTTGGTTTCTCTGCTGCTAATCCTAAGTGCTGTGACCTTACTGTGGCTCCGTTGTTTCGTGCCCCCTGGAGCAGGTTGCCTCCCCGTCCTCTTACACCAACGGCTGGGGAACAAGGATTGCCTACAGGACAATGGAGGAGAGAGCTCAAAGGCAGCCTCTGAAGAGACTGGAGGTTTCACCCCAAAGAAATCCGGACAGGTTGGCCTATGTGCCCAAGGATTTTCACTATGATGGAGGGATCTCAGCTGGGCTGTCCCTGAGGCATGGAGATGGCCTGAGGTGCAGCGGGACCATGCCGCCGCGGTACGCCCGCTCCGAGATCGTCGGGTACAGCCTCCGCGACTCCGTGCACAGGGGCCGCTCCTTCAGGAGACACTCGCGCCTGGGGGCTGCCAGTGATGCTCTCCTCGATAGTGCCCACCCCAGCCCTGCTGTCCCTCTGTGCCACCAGCCTGGCAACAGCCGCAGCATGAGCAACCTCCTGGAGAAGGAGAACTACCTGGCCTCGGAGAGCGCCGTGGGACAAGTGAGGTCCCCGGCCGCGTCCCGCTTGTCGCAGAACAGGCACTCTGTGAGGTCCAGCTTCTACCAAACCGCCTTCAGAAACACCCAGAGCAGGAGGGAGGTTTCCCAGCCAGCTTCCATAGGCAGTGTCACTGCAGAAATGGACGGGAAGAGGATGCCAGTGACAGCTGCCGTGGCCGCAGCGGGGAGGAATGGGTTCCTGCAGAGCGAGCAAGCGACCCTCAATGGATCTCAGCTGGGGTAAGCACAATGCAGGACCTGCTTTGGCTCTGGGCTCTCACAGCTGACAAGAACGTGCTTGTTAGAAAGTCAACTGATAGCCTTT
>NW_005054326.1:6602388-6619362 GCF_000277835.1 Geospiza fortis | reverse complement strand
CCTGCTGAAGTTTGGGACCCCCTTTTGCCAAGAGTTAACTTTATCAGAAGACATGAAACAGTCATGCAGTAACTTACAACCTAAGTCACAATACACAAAATTGTATTGGCAAATATTGTGTTCACAAGAGCCCATACAATATCAGCACTGTTTCTCATAGGAACAGGTCAGGAAAGTACCAGTGGGACATTTTGGAAATTGACAATTTCCAGTTAAAAATCCTCCATGGTTTCAAAGACACCTCTTAGTTTTTATAAACTTTATCAGGAGATGTGAAACAGTCACTGAGTAATTTACAACCTAAGTCACAATACACAAAATTGTATTGGCAAATGTTGTGGTCACAAGAGCCCGTACGATATCAGCGCTGGTTCTCACGGGAACAGGTCAGAAAAGTACCAGTGGGACAGCTTTTGGCAAATTGACAATTTCCAGTTAAAAATCCTCCATGGTTTCAAGGACACCTATAAGTTTTTATAAACTTCAGGCAGAAATTTTTCTGTAGCACCATCCCTCCCTAGAACAAGTACAAACTGCTCTGAATCCCAAGACCCCAGAGCCTCCCACTACCATGAGATCCTACATGCCTGAGGGAGTCATCTTAATTTGAAGCTCTGTTAGCTCCATGCCAAAAAGTCCCAAATCTACCCCCAGACTTCATGAAAATGGTTTAAAATACTGGAAAGGGTTGTTTGGGTTTTTTCCCAAAATTACTTCCCCCACCAAAAATTCCTTTCCAGAGAAGATTTCAGAATGTTTAAAATATGTTCCATTTTCAAAAGAGAACTTTTGTTATTTCTGAATTTCCCCTCAGGAGTGAATATCTTTTCATTTTAGAATAATTCTGAATGTTTCCAGAGCTGTTACATTTCAGTGGACAGAACAAGCCACTTGGTATACAGGAGAAGGTTACAGGTTTATTCTGGTTTTTGCTGCTGTTTCAGAATTCAAATAAGGATCCTAAAATTCCTGTTTAAGTTAATCATAGTGTAATTTACAACACTGTTATTAAGAAATGGCTTTTTTCCCATAACTGTGTAGCTGTTAAGTTCATTTTTCTGAAGACCTATCTTTCTTCTTTTTCTGACTTCCTTGCTTTGTGAGAAAAGGCATCACCTGACATCACTGCTATATGCAGATCAGGTATTTTCTGTTGTCAGCTACATGCTGTGTGTTATGATTATATTTGCAAACATATATGGTATTATGCTCACTTCTGTTCTCGATAGGAATTTTCATCTCTGGGTGATGCAGGACTGAGGAGATCTGACATTAATTATGTTGACTTTTAAGTATTCAGACTTTGCAGCTAGTAAGTCCAAAAAAACCAGCTGAGAGCTCACAACAGCTAAAGATTTTGGAGAAGTAGTACTGAAAATAGGTACCCAGCTTTGTTTTTCAGTAGGGAGGGCTTTGTTTTTCAGTACAACAATTTGCAAACATGAATCCCATTGATTTTATAATCTGCTTAACTTTTGGCACATTCTAGAATGCATTTCTGAGCCACAACCAACAATTTTTATCTTGAATTATGTGTAGGAGCAATTTTGGCTTTTCTTTTGCAGGTGCAGACAGTGGAGTCTGGTTGGCTGTCTGCACAAGCATCAACCAAAATATTTTAATACCTTCAGATGTAAAAATCAGTCTTGAGTCATTGTGCAAGTGGCTTTAATGTGACTGTGTTAACTCAGATGGAAGATTTGTGATCTGCTGGAAATCTTTGTGATGGCATAATCCCTTAAGTGCCAGTTTTTAGGTTCAGCATTTGCCAGAAGTGCTCTCAGTTCAAGGAATTTGTAGACACTCTCAGTTTTCTTGTTATTTCTCATTCTTTTATTTGAAGGTTGCATTTATCTGACATATTGCTACCTTACTTGTTGCTCCCTTAGTAATGTAAATAGGAGAAAAAAGATAAGCTTGTTTTTGGAGTAATTTAATTTTTCCAGAAATCTATACTTTTTTTTTTTTTAAATTCAGGCCACAGTTTAAGTCTTTCCAAGTGAATTAAGAGAATGTAAAATAGTTGTGTAAGTTTAAAGCTGTGTACAGCACTTGAAATGTATCACAAATGCGTTTTTAAACTTCCTGTAAAGGAATTAGCTCATGCTATGAAAGCAAAGTAGAAAAAATCAAAGTACAGAGATGCTATCTCTGTATCTTCTGGTGAAGTGAATCAGTTAAGAGCATGCTTATGATTAAGAGCTTAGAAAAGAGAGAGGCTCAACCTGAAGCTGTGTGAGAAATGTCTGCTTGCAGAATCTGACCTCTGAATGTGCTGAAAGCTGCCACAAAATGTATTTGTCTGAAAACTGGTATACTTTGGCAATTAAGCTGAAGTCAGAATCTGTCAAAACATTGTTCTGTTGAACAACCTTTGCCTGGCTGACCATTTGTTTGGTGTCTCTTCATGTGTCAGCCAGCCACAGAGCTAATTAAGTTTGCCTGTAAATACTTTGAGGGTGGGAACGGAATCTTTGCATCAAATTCTGTTTTGACAAGAGTTAGGGTGCTGCAGCTTTATGAATACCACTGAGGCTCAGAGATGGTATTGCATCCCTTATTGCTGCCAGATAAAACGTTAGGGAATGTTATTTTTATCCAGTGGAGAGCAATCCAAGTATGGCAGTGCGCAACAGGAGAGAAATCCTCTGCCTGCTGCATGAAGGGGTAACTGTGACTGGGGAGCTGCATTGTGTTTGCAGGCACCCTTGTGGCAGGGAGGAATGATGCATCTGACTCCATGTTCTCAGAAGGCTAATTTATTATTTTATGATACTATATTAAAGAATACTATACTATACTAAAGAATACAGAAAAGATGTTTACTGAATGCTAAAATAATGAAAGCTTGTGACTCTCTTTCCAGAGTCTTGACACAGCTTGGCCCCAGTTGGCCAATGAATGGAAACAAATCACACCAGAATCCAATGAAACAATCACCTGTGGGTAAACAATCTCCAAACACATTCCACGTGAGCAAAACACAGGAGAAGCAGATGAGATAATATTGTTTTCCTTTTCTCTGAGGCTTCTCAGCTTCCCAGGAGAAAATCCTGGGCGAAGGGATTGTTCAGAGAATGTGAATGCCACAGAGGTGGTGTGAGTCTCAGGGCAGAGGTACACCCCAGCACCTAGAAATGCACTGTCTGCCTGTCCGTGTGTCCATCTCAGCCTGGCAGTGGCTCCTGATGGACTTTCACTCCTCTGGGACACCCCTGGCATCCTGAGGTTGAGTTCCCACATAAATTCTCTGGAGTGCCCTGAGGGATAAGCTCATGCTTGACCTTGGGAAGCCCGTGGTTCTGTTCCTCTTCAGCTGCTGGTCAGTGAAATGCCACCATTTAGTACATCAGAGATGTCTGCTGCTCACAGAAGGTGATTGAATTTGGTCACAACACTCCAAAATTATTGCTGTGTCCAACAGGTAGACACGGTTGGTCACATCAGCAGGTTTATAACATGGTCTCAAAACCTTTGCTGATTTAAGACAGAGATAACTAAAACCAAAGTTTGAAAAGCCTGTTTTTCAGTTCCACTGCAGAGTAAAAAGAAGGAATATCATCTGGCTAATTTTCCACATTCCACTTTTCTGAGCATTGTTAATTATTATTTAATATTTCTTAGTTTAAAGAAAAAAATATTGCTTAGTTTAAAGAAAAAAAATTTAAAGTTTCAGGTTCAGTTAATCTACTTCCCAGGTGCTAATTTTAATGTAGAAGGCAATTGAGTTAAAACGTCTAACTACAGATTCATTTACTGAGATGATTATGAAGTAAACCATTCTGGTTCTGGTAGCTCTGCAGTAGGGAGTTATTGCCAATTACTGCTTGTTTTGCTGTGGGTCACAGACTGCCCTCTGGCTGGTGGCACAGCTGCTACTACAAAATGCTCTGGATTAAAAAAAAAAAAAAAGAATGTTCACATTCTTGTCAACTTTTCTCTCCCCATTTTTTTATCTGGGTGAAGCATATTTGAAACCAAAAGTAAATAAAAAGTCTGGGGAGCATAACCACCTGTCCCAGAGCTAATGCACCTGATTGTGCCATTAATTGTTTCATGTTCCATTTACTGGGGAAAAAAATGTGTTTAGTGACCTCTCTTTGCATTTTTTTATATGGTTGTCTAACACAATCCATCATTTAAGCAAACATGTTGGAAGGGAAGTGGTGGCACATATTTCTGATATTCTCTACATTGGCTTTCTACCACAGAATCTCTATATACTCAGTTTAATGAGTGGCATTCTTATTTTTCCCACCTGAAAAATAGCTTTGTCCGTCTATTTCAAACAAGAACAACTTCCTTTTTTGAAAAAAATGAGGTTCTGAATCCTGCATAAGTGTAGTCTGGGAGCTAAGACACTGATGAAAGGCATAAGGACAAATATAGAAAAAACAATCGTCTCACTATTGAGGAAAACATCAAAGTATCTTCACAGCCAGTAATAGTCACTCTGACATGGTTATGGCCTTCCTTTGGTCCTCATCCACTTCTTCATCCTTCCTTTCACATTCTTCATTCATCCACTGGATGGAAACACTGGTACAAACATCTACTGACATTTCCATTTTGTTGTTAAAACTTAAAGCATGACTTGCTTTCTCCAGAACCACACTTCTGTTTATGACTTTCTCTTCCCCCTGAATGTCAGTACCTCTGAAAGCCATTATGATATTTTCTGCTACTGGAAAGGAAAAAAAAATTCTAAGAAAACCTAGAGTCACATGAAAACCACAAAAATCCAATTTTATAAGACTGATCATTTTTCTGCAGTCTTTCTTCACTAGATCTCTCTGTCTATACTTTGAAGGAGCCCAGAAGTGGAGATGACCCTGGAGCGTGCAGTGAACATTCTGAAGAGTGAAAATACACAGTCCACCCCCAGGATCCTTGCTGCAGTGACTTTCATACAGCATGAGTGCTTCCAAAAAGCAGATGCCAGGAGAAAAGTAAGTAATTATTCTTTTGCCAGTTACAATCAGGCAGAGAAAAAAGATTCTATACTAATCTGTACTTTATTCTATTCTGTACTTTATGGCACTGTGTGGCATAAGAAAGAAGGCACTCTGAGTAACCTTATAGGACACTGATGTTAGATATTTTCTCTAACATGCATTTATGTGTTTTGCTGCAGATTCTTTTGAACCTACTCACTGTATACCCACTCATTTTCCCCCTTTTCAGCCAAACAAATTAATTCTTTCAGCCTTTATAAATCATGGAGTCTGAACTTTTTGTCAATATAGTTGCTCCTGCCTCCCATTTTTGACTTGCATGCAGAAATATCCCAAAAAAAAAATTCTGAGTACAGTGCAAACTTATCCAAGCTTCAGGATTTGTTAGGACTGCACAAATGTGTTAAAAAAGTACATGGATTAGCAAAAATGTTAAGGCTCATGGATTAGCAAAAATGTTAAGGCTAGAACTGTGCACATGCATTAGTACATTGTTTAAATTTACCAAATTTTCAAGATTTGAAATTTTCTCTTACAAGAAACTTAAGTCTCTTAGAAGTTTTTTGAAAGGGTCTATTAAAAATATTCTCTCTTCCTCTTCTTTAAATGCCACTACTGAACACAAATATGTCTCTCCTACTGAACAGTTCTGTACAGTCAAGTGTAAGGTGATTGTTTATTTTAACCATTAAAAGACATTATTACACCTGCTTTGGTTTGTAATATGCTCAGTAATCCCAGCCTTACTTCCATAATTATGTGCACACAGTCCAGTTCAGTGACAGCCAAACATCTCTCTGTCCTTTTTACTTGCTTTAGGGTACGTCAGAGTCAGTTTTGGGAGAAAATAACAGTACAGGTGTCAACCTTAACTTCAAACTGAGGACAGAGCTTCAGAATTGAATGTTTGAAAGTGGGTTATTAAACTAACCTCTCAGGCAGCTTCCCAAAAAAACAATGGCTGAGTAGTGTTCAGGTTGGAGCAGTCAGCCTGAAGCTGCCTTACATTTTCCTGTCTATCCCACATATCCTGTAATGAGCTTTTCTGTTTGGTGCCCATCAGATTTGTTCACGTTGGCATGGTCTTGTGTCCCCTTTTTAGCCTCTCGGCCTGCATTCTTTGTCTATTGTTCCCTGATATTTGAGAGTTTGTGGGTCTAGTGGTTTTTCTGTTTCTGTGAACTTCTCAGTATTTTGGTGAATTTTGTCTTCTAATGAAAATTCAGAAGGACCAGTCAATAGCTGTTGTAAATTCTCGGCAAATTAGGTTGAGATAGCACTCCTTTTACAAAAGCTATAAATGCCTTTAAATTACTGACAAAAAGTCTGCAGAAATATTTTAAAAAACCAAACAACTACAGTGTTGGTGTCAAAAGGGCTGATCTACTGCAGTGAAACAGGCTGATGTGCCTTCAGCATGCTCTGTGCACCACTGCCCTCACCACAGATATTCCTGTGTTCCACTCTGCTGGCATTTAGGTGATTGCTGAGTGATTGCAGGGGGAATCAGCTCAGCAGAGCAGGACAAAGAAACTGTGCCTTTTGTACAGGTGGATCACAGGAGAGGCTGCCAGGCTGTGTAGTTTACTCCATGAAGGACAAAAGGCTTTGTTGCATTCCATTTCTTCGTGTTGCCAACACCTGCTGGTTGCATTGAATTCTTTTTGTCGTTAAACTCTGGACTGTTTAAGACACTTGTCTCAGATTTCTGAGCCTTTCATGTGCTGTTGGTTCTGCACAAGGGTGAGTTTGTCCACAAAACCATATGGCATTTTGAGATGCTGGAGGAGACTGTTGGCAATGGTACATTAATGTAAGGTACTTCCCACAGTAAATTCATTCCTGAGTCAGCTCAGGCTTGCTTGTCTCATATCACAGTTTGTGTGGGATTCTTCATTCACCACAACAAACTATTTGTTTCTATACAGCTACTGTAAAATAACATCTTTTAAGGCCTTCATTCATTTGGGGCCAAAAGCTTGTTTTCTGAAGATTTCAACACTGAAAAGTAGTCTGTTCTTAATGTGACTAGTTTGGTAGATAGCTGGCTAACAATGCTTAATGCTCTACATTTTGGTGGTTATTTTTACTATTCTTCCTCTGTGTGGCATAGTTAAGAAGTATTAAGTATAATGTATTGGTTTTTAATACACTTTCAACACATGCATTGGGAAGAGCACTGTCTTCTCATCAGGCTGATTGCTGAGGAAAAAAAAAACACCTGTTTATAAATGTTCCAGAACTAAATCTCAAATATTCATTTCGCCAACATGGAAGCTAAAAGGCAGAGTGATTAAATGTCTTGTCAGAGAGTACGAATCTGTGGCAAAGCTAGAAGAGATTTAGCATCATTCTCTGATATTAATTATGAAAACATGTTGCCTCTCCTAGTTGTGGATTTTAAGTATTAGTCATACAAAAGCCCAGAGGTTAATAGTCATGTCCAAATGATTAATGATCTGTGCTTCAGGTCTCTCAAACAGGAGCAAATTAAAGGAGTCCCTATAAGTTTTGCTGGGGCAGGGGGAAAGGGGAGTTTGTCATTTACAGCATCTGAGCATTCTCTGCTGTGCTCTGTTTTCCTCACAGGTTTTCTCACTTGGTGGTATCCCCAAGCTTTTGCAGCTCCTTGAGGTTCAGAATGAGGACATTCAGCGGGCAGCGTGCGGTGCTCTGAGGAACCTGGTGTTTGAGGACAATGACAACAAGCTGGAAGTGTCAGAGCAGAAAGGGATCCCACTCCTGCTTCGCCTGCTCCGGCACACCAGGGACATAGAGACCAAGAAGCAAATCACAGGTAGTGTTTTCTCTGCAGCCGAGCGTGAAGTGCTTTAAGTAGTGCAAAAGCTTTCAGGGAGAGGTACATGATTGTTTAGTGACTAAATACAAAAACATTGTCACCTACTGTGAGCAATTCCCGGACGGTAAAATTCCAAGGTCATTACTCAAGACCAGTCTTTCAGTCAGGAACAAGAGATTGGGAACTGCAACTTCCCCTCTTAAAGCTTCTTCAGAGATGAAGTGAGTGTGCTTGCAGGAAGCTTTAATTCCTTGATATTCCAGAAAAGAAAATCAGGCTCCCTAGGGACCATAATTAATGCCTGCTGCTTACACAGCAGCTCAGCCTTCATTTTTTGACTCTGTGCTGACAGCACGTACTGGAAGTTCCTTGTTGAAGGCTGTCACCCAGAGCTGTCCTATGCCCTGGACAGAAAGTGCTTGTTCTATTCCCCACAAACCCCCTGCCCCAGATTCCTGCTTCATCCCTGCAGTCCCATGTGTCCCTAATGTGTCTCTTGGAATTCCACTGCTTGTGACCCACATTCTTTCTAATTAGCATGCAAAGGAAGAGCAGGCTTATATTTTATAAATGGAAAACATGAATAAATGAATGGGGATTTATTTCAAGTGAGCTTTAAAGACACCAGGAACAAAATCTATTAAGAGAACAGTGCGTGAAAAGATACTGAAATTACCAAACAGTCCTGTCCTGAAGCAAAGACATGTTGAGACTTTCTGTAATTCTGCATTCTTTAAAGTATTTGAAATACTCTGCTCTGTAAGCTTGAGAACAAAGCTTTGTATTGTTGGCTCTTTTTTAGCTCAGTTCTGCAGCTCTGCAATGTTAAAATGTTTTAAAGTTGTTCACACTCATCAGTTGCAGAACTGGGTCACATAGTAATTTACTGTACAGTGCCTTAACTCTCAGTGCTGTCACAGACCAGTGAGGAAAGCAGTGAAAGTGGTGGCAGAGTGGCCAGAAAGCCAATGCTCTTTCCTTGCTAGCAGTTCCATAATTTCTGACAAAAATGTTGAATGTGCCTGATAACTCACATGCATTTTGAGTTATATTATATTATATTATATTATATTATATTATATTATATTATATTATATTATATTATATTATATTATATTATATTATTTTTCTGTCTTCCCCTTCCCCAAGTGGAAATGGATAAAGGAACATTTTCTTTCAGCAATTACTGCTATCAGTGAATGTGAATATTTACTCACAAAACAAAGAAGACACCAAAAAATATTTATGCCAAGCAGGATGATGTAGTTTGTCTAAAGCAAAATATTATGATGTGCTTTCATGCCTATCAGTTGCAAAGGACAACTTTAAAAATACACCAAGAGAGAAGTGTTTCTTAGTTTGTTCAAGAACAAATGTGCAGCCAGGAGGAAATACACTGGGTAGCTTAGTGAAAATGCCACCAGGGCATACTTTTTGCCATCACTTGAACAGTTCTTCCAGCTCCCCAGCAAGCTGCAAGGAGCCTACAAGAGCAAAGGGCAGTCTGGATGAATAATTTCACCTCTTGCATTGCCTTTGGTTTCATACAGGACTAGTGGAATATCATATCTATGCAGGCAATCTCTCCGAAGTGTGCACTTCCAGGAAAAGGTTAATGTGAAAGATTTGATCTTACACCAGTCAGCACCAGAAGTCTGTTTGTCTTTCCTCATCCTGCTCTGACTATAAATTAGGGACTTCCAAATGTATGGCATCATATTCAGCTAAATGTCTTTGCCCATAAAAGATTCGTAAAATCATCTTGGTACCTGATAATACCTCATTGAACTGTAGTGAAAAACTCCTGGCCAAGGATTGAAAGCATGCAATAGATAATAAAGATGTCTAAGCTCAGCAGAGGGAAGTTTTTTGTTTCTACTGTTATGTGGGAAGCATGGTACCAAAGCACTCCACCTGAGAAAAGTATATGAAATCAGGCAGTTTTAGGAGAGAAGGAAATGAAAACTCTGAGATGGAAGTTTTCTGATACTGCACTTCATTACCTGTCAGAAATACAGTCCTGGTGCACTTGAGATAAGTAAATCTCAGCCTTAGAAGCTTATCTTTAAAGGTCAGTGGTTTATGAGGATCATCAGTGTTAATACAGACAAGCACTTGCCTAACATTAATCTGTATTTTATCATATGTTCTCAAGGAATACTTTGATGGCCTGGATTTTCTTCAGGACCCAGGCTTAGGAATACAGAGTGAGCCACTGTGCCTTCTTGTATTGTGCTGAGAAATGACTGAGAGCAACCCAAGTGTGTGGAGATAAATGCTGATTACAGCACGTGCCTCACAGTCTGTGAGTGCACCAAAACCACCAAACCAAAGCAGCTTTGTGCTGATGACAGGGGTTTGGGAGCTGCTGTGGGCCAGCCTGCCCAATGCCCCCCTGCAGAAAAGAGCTGCCCAGTTCCTCTGCAATTTCTGTGCTCATACAGGGAGAATCAGACCTGCCCAGCATCACTGAATTTGACTGAATTTGGGAGCTTCACAAAAGCATTGATACACATAAAGTAAACAGAGGCTCTGTCCTTTGGCACACAAGCTACTTAGAAATCTCTTAGGAAAGGAGTGAAGTTCCTCCTAAATTGTAGGAGAGGATTTCATTTGCAGGAGCTAAGACAGGACTGGAGTTTTGTAGTATTTGGAGAGCATACTGAGGAACAGAGAATAAAATGGCTGTGGCATGAAAGAACCATTTTAGCTTTTAAAGGTAAGCCAGATGAGCCTCCAGGGAGAAGCTAACCTCCTGATCCTGTTATCATGCAGCATAAATATAAGAAATGAAAGAAAATTTTTCCTGCGGGGAAGATTACAGCATGAGCAGAACTGTCATTAAAAGAAATGTAAATCTAAAAGCAGACCCCACCCCTTTTTCCAAATAACCTTCTAGGGGAAAACTGTGCTCCTAAGAACTTAGCAAAGGTGCAAGGAAACAATCCACTCCTAAAGACATTTCCTAATGCGCACAAATTCATCCACACCCAGAATACCACTGAGAGAATTCTTTTGAGCCCAGGGAGACAGTGCCTGTGGGTAAAGGTAGGGGTTTTTGTTGGAAAATTTACAGTGAGAGCACTATTTCAAATTTTCTTCTGACAATTCTAACTATCTGCCTGTAATTCCAAATGTATTTTTTCTTTTTCAAAGTATATTCTGCCCTTGTGCCATTCCTTGCATTTGTGCCCTTCTGTCTTAACTTGCTTAGCTTAGCAATGCCCTTTGGACTGCTTGTCTGTTTTCCTGTAAGCCTTACCCATCCTTCAGAAAAGCACATTCCTCCTTTCATCCCCTGATTCAGAGGCTGAAGAGCTGATCCCAGAAGAAGGAATGGGCTGCTTCTGGCTGGCTTTTGTTTTGATTTTACTGTTGCTCACAATCACCGAAATTAAATTCAAAGTGTAAGGAGATACAAAAGAAACATTTTTGTTGTTGTTCTTGTTGTGAGCTGATGAAAGGAACATTCACTAATACTCTGCCAGTGTGTGGAGGAGGAGGTCTGTGAAACTTGGAGCAGCAAGCTGGAGGAACAATGAATGTCTTTGTAGTGAAAAGCAGAAATACATGTTGTTTTCCAAGGGAAGAGGACTTTAAAAAGAATTGTTGTCTGTTGGAATAGAACATAATGGAACCTGTTAAATTCAACAAGATTATATTTGAAATTAGCCTTGGAGATTGTGAGTGGACAAGGTCTGTAGCATTACTGAATTATTTATTTAGTGACTAATGTCTGGACAGTAGCAGCCAGCTGGTGTTAAGAGCTTTCCCTCTTATGAGAAATTTTGCTATCAAGTGTTAGAGAAGCTTGGTAATGGGCATTTCCTGCCTTCCAGCAGATCTCCTGGAAACTCTCTGGAAATTTACCCACCTCCCATATATCCCTTTTGCAAGTTTGCTTTGCTACAGAGAAGGTGATTGCAGCAGATGGAGATTTGCAGAGCCATGGAAAGCTGCACTTCTTGGCTGGGAATTAAGACTGTGTAGAGATTTTACTTTATTCACATGGAGAACTGTGCCCCCTTTTTTGCTCTGTTTCCATGTCCCTGGATCAGGGCTGGTGAGCATTTACCAATCCCTTCTGCTTCTTTCAGATTATCAGTGCCAGGCAGGCTCTTCACTCATTAACACCAAGAGCTGTGAGATTTAAGTCTTCCAAAGTGCAGAGGAGTCTTTTTGCCTCTCTGATTTTCTTGTGGCTATTCCAGGTTTGCTGTGGAACCTGTCCTCCAATGACCAGCTGAAGCACCTGTTGGTCAGAGAAGCCCTGCAGACACTGACTGAGGCTGTCCTCATCCCACACTCAGGCTGGCCAGACAGAGATTACCCAAAATCAAGTGTTCTGCCTGACCCTGACATCTTCTACAATGCCACAGGATGCCTGAGGTGAGCACTCTGTCTACAACCACCCAAAGCAATGCTGATGACAAAACAGGTCTTCTCAGTTATTTTTGGATAAATACACAGAGTCCATCTCAGGCCACAATCACTTCTCATGCAAACAGATGGCTTAGAAAGGGGACATGGTACCTGCAAGCACATAAATATTTTCTGTTTCCAGCTGCTACCAAAAATGCTTACTTGAAGATATCATGTGTGCCTAAACTGATTAGAAAGTGGTTCAACTTAAATTATGGGACATCCATTTTTTAAAGCAGAGTGAGCCCTGTGCAGCCTTTTGCACAAGTTCAAGCAATTTGCAGCCATGGGATGGAGGAATAGATTTATAGTTGTGTATTTAGTACTGCAATCTGCTAATAGACTCGTGGGCACAGTAGCAGCTACTACAGAGAGACACCCAAGGCCTCAGTGAACACACCCCTAAATGGCTGAAGTATAAATATCACATCTTCAATAAAAACATCTTTAACAGTCTGTAAACTGGGGGTCCTTTGTGAGTTCAAAGTCATTGCACATTAAGTAAATTTACACAGTTAGAAATGCACAAAAGGCCAGAGTTTGAGCTGCCTAAGGAGTAATGTACAACTGCAAAGGCATGACCTGAGGTTTAAACTCCTTCTAGGAGTACAAGGAATTTAGTTTGGAATTTGGAGGCTGGAAAGGTGCCTATTTTGCCTCAGACATACCTGCTATGCTGACATGTCCTACAGCAGAGTAGTTGTATGTGTATGGCATTGGTTTTTCCTGTGCAATATCTCTGTATCTCACTGGTGTCGTTTCAGAAGACAAATGAATTGTAAGCTATACAAAATACTCAACAACAATACACCTTTTTCTGCAGGAACTCCTGTCAGCCCACTAACTGCTAATTAACTTCATCTCTAAGTAATAATTAACTTTTATTTACTCCGATGACTCAAAAACAAATACAAATAAATACTGACCACCCATAATAAAACCTCTCTAGCTAACACTTAGTGCTGCTGTCTAGGAAATTAAGGAGGTTCTCTTTGTTCATATTAATTAGCCCAAGCTGCATTTTATGCAGAAACCAGTCTGGCTGCTCCTCTCTTGGTGTTTGGACTCTGGAACTGTCTCTTCCCTATGAGGCAGCTGATGGGGGCACAGATAATCTCAGGTTTAGCTTGGTGTTGCTCTTCCTGAGCTTGTTTCAGCAGATTGACAGGACTTGTTCTGTGACAAGTAAGGTGTAACAGTACCTGGGTTCTTTTAAATGAAAGTGGATTCCTGAGTTAACCTTACTCTGGGCACAAAGTCAGTGCTTGGGGCTGCTCCAGCATTGCTGTGAGCTCTCCAGCTTTAGTTAAAAGTCTCTAAAACTGCCCTTATGTAGGTGCTTAAGTATACATTGCCTATTTTAAAAATACAATATCCACATTCTAATCCTTCTCATTTATAAGAGCTTCAACACTGAAAATTAGAAACAGAAAAAGAAGGGATTGAAAACTCCCAGGAAAAGATGATCTGCAGGATTGCCACATACTTTCTAGCACAGAATAGTTTTGAATGAGGCTTACCTATTTGTACAGGCTAAATAGCTGGGATCTTTAAGATTAATCAGTTTGCATTTCTTCTCTGGAAATTTACCCACCTCCCAGATTAGGTCACTAGAAGTATTCCTTCCTTATGTATTAGGAAAACACAAAATCTCTGCATCAATAAAAAGAAGAGCACACCATGGAGTAATGAAAGTGTGCACTTGAGGGAATGATGTCACTTATGAATATGTTAAAAGAGTCTACTTATTTGCCAGAATATAAATCTGTAATTAGTCTTCCCTTTTGTGATGCTAACATGTTTGTTGGGTGTGTTGATAGAGTCTATAGCCTGCAGCTCCTATTAGAGGGTAAAAATTGTGCTTTGAAGTGCAATACATTATGCACAGTACTGTACTTAGTTACAGGAGAATGCCAGAACTTCTTTTCAAAAATTTCCATACAACTGTTGACTGAAAGGGACAAGCACAGCCCAAACCCAACCCTAGCATCTGGTGGGGGCATATGCACTGCACCACACCATTACCAGATTTTAAATTAAATCTTCCTTCATCCTTTTTAAGAAAACAGCATCAGGAGAAGTGAATCCACATTTAGCAGATAATATTGCAGGTACTGTAAGCACTGGAATGAGAACATGACCAGACCAGTCCCCAGCTCCTTCCAGAAGTAGTGGGGTCCTGAATCTCTGTGCCACTGATAAGGAAGTCTGACCTTAGAAGGATTTGTTAATCCCATTCTCTAGGTCTGCATTTTGTCTTAAGACCCTGTGAGAAGCAAAGCTGTACAGAAACCACAGGTCACAAGCTTTATGTAGTTAAAAAAAACTGTGTAAACCACGGAATTCTGAATTGGCAGTTAAAATAAGTAACAGTGTTGTTTGGTTGTGAAATATGAGAAAATGCACTCTGCTTGGACCCACAGAGTTAGCCAAATCAACAGAGTTCACTGGCTGCCTGACAATAAGCTGAACAAGTAAAACTGGTGTATTAAACTATCTAGAGGGGTGTTACAGACATTTGTAGACAAGTCCTGTAGGATTTTAAAGGTAAAGTCACTTTTTCTTGGCCTGAAAGTCTTACACATAAAAGTTCTGCTTCTAGTTCCAATACAAAGGATAAAAATCTTCAAGATATTTCCCCATACTGCTCTGAGTCTGAAAGGATAAGATCCCAGCAGCATGTAGAATGCATAGGTTTGAATATTATCTATATACATAAGTGAACCTGTGGCATGGCTTCTCCTCTGAAAGGAAGGTTAGTGGAAGGCTGTAGTATCACACCTTGAAAGCTGATAATGGACTGGTTCCATTTTTATCTTGAAACACCTTTTCCCAGAACTTCTGCAATGCTGAACTTTTCCAAATTTATACACAGTTATCACATTTTCCCCTGCAAAACATTTAATTTAAGTGCTGAAGCTGCTGTACTTCCTTACAGAGCCTTCCTTTTTATCTGCCCTGTAACTGAACGTCCTGTGCCCCTATGTATTCTAGTTTTTCAAAACTTTGTAGACAACTGTTTCCAGGATAGTCAGTTTCTCTTCTCACCCAGTAAAATTAAAGTCATCCTTCCTTTTTCATTATTATTTTTTCACAGTTTGTCTGTCCCAGCCCCTGTCTGAGCTCCTTGTGAATTACACAATGACCCACAAGGACAGTGGAGAGCTGTGTTTGGAGGGAATTGTGTCACTGCAACCCAGGAGGCTGCAGAAACATCTGCTTCCATTTACTCTGGAGAGAAGCGAAGCCAAAGCTCTCCCCATGTGTTGGAAAGCTTGGACTCACAGTGGCAGCTTCTAAGAGAGAATGTAAAACAAGTGACTGATGATAATGAGTCTTTGAACCAAGGCCTCTTGCATAGCATTGCCATTCCTTTAAGTTTATTTCCATCCATTCTTATCTCCTCTTGCCTCCTCTTCAGTTTATCTGCTCCCCCAATTCCTGAAAGGAATTTTGGTACTTCCAACAGGCAGCTTGAAGCCTGGCACATCTAGTTACCGAGTGGATCCCTGATACCTTTACCTCCTTGGTGAATTTTTGAACTGTGCAAGGCATGAAGGGAATAGAATTTCCCAAAATGCTGTCTGGTAATTGAATTACATTCACATTACCAGTTTGAGCAGAATGAGTCCCAGGAGCAAAATCCTTCTTCTTATCAGGTACATGGACCATTCAGAGCAGTTCAAGAACCTTCTCCAACAGTCAGTGCATGACTCAGTGTTGGCTTAGAGGGAGTATTCCTTTCATTTGCTGCCATTTATCAGCTAACAGAACATTTATTATCATCATTCTGTTTACTTCAAAGTCACCCTTGGTTTAACTGTGTCAAATGTCTTTGTATCTGCCTCACGACCCTGGATCAAAATAACATTTCCCAGCAGGAAATTAGCTGATCCTCACCCCAGGACTGTGGGCAAAGAGCTATTTTATATCTGATTACAGTTGCACCATGCATGTGTGCAGGAGGGGACAGAAGCAGCAAATGCAAGATGAGATAAATGAGATGTGCAGATCAGCAAATGGCACAGTTTGGGCATGTCACCAGGATTACCACAGCCAAGCATGCCCAAAGTCAGGCATTTTTCATAAGTGGGTGCTGCCAAATGGTAAATTCTGAGTCATTTAGATGAGAGCATCCCCACAAGTGGCAATCTCCCCAAGGCTGTGTTCTCCTCACTTTTACAAGCACTGAGTATTTCAGGGCCTCCTGGAACTCCACTACAATAAAGTCCAGCTCCCAAGCTGGTGGGTGGCATTTCAATTGTCAGGAACCTCAAGTCTTAGGAAACCAAGATGAAGTCAGCTTTTAAATTCTCTAAGCAAAATGTCTCCATTGCTTCAAAAAATGTATATTTAAATGTACATTTCTGTGACACTTCTCAGAATTATTTTTTTTAACAAATCAAATTATATTTTTATTTCTTAGAATTCCTCAAGCTTCAGTCAGCAAACAAATTTAAGCAGTCAGCTGAGGTTTTGCCTGAAATGCTCTTGTCTGACCCTGTTTTGAGTAAGGTGGGAACAGCAGTGCTTGGAGGGGTGGGAGAGCAGGAGCTCTTCCCTTCGCAGTCCATGAAGTCACCCTAAGGACACAGGGAAAGGGGGAGAAAGGAGGAGCCACATGTGTACAGGTGTGCACAGGGACACACACCGATACCTGAATCTGGATGAGCATCAGCTTCTTAATGAAACAGAGCCCAGGAATTCATTTCCCTTGCAGAACAGGCCAGTCAGTGCCCCTAATTCAGGCTCTTCTCTGCCTCCTGAGCTAGAAAAACTCTTTACTCTGTTCCTGCT
>NW_005054326.1:6565244-6602378 GCF_000277835.1 Geospiza fortis | reverse complement strand
CAGGAGCAGTTGTAAGAAATTTGAGGGATTTTAGAATATATGGGACAAAACCAAACACTGCATCAGCTGAAGTGTCTTTGGCAAGGGAAATTCCACACTTATCTTTAACAGTATTTTTAGTCTGTGTGCCCCAGAAACTATTTTTGCTATGCACCAGGAGGGCTGTAACATGCACACTTCTGTCAGCATGAACATAGGAAAGGGTGACATGCCTTGAATGTGACACATATAGGTAAAATTATGTTCCAAAGGGATTTCTATAGCAGGCCATGTTGTGGGATCTGAATATTGATTCTGTGATATGCAATTCCATGAGAGAATAAATGAACTCATAGATAGAGACATCCTTAACGTCATGACCTAAAGAAAAATTCTAATTACAGTGCTTAGTATGTAACCTTAATATGTAGTTCCTAGAGGGAAAAAAAAAAAGAGTAGAGGTAAAATGACAGTGTGTAAAATGCTACATTCATTTTACAGTCATAAGCCACAGGAAAGCTTAAACCTTACTGCCTTTGTCATTAATAAAACTGTAAACATTGTAATTTTTAGTGGGCAAAGTAGGCATGGAAAATAAGCAGCCTGAAACTATCTAAAGGAACATGTCCCTCTGTGTTTTGATGGATGCTAAGATTGGCATGGGCTAATATTTAATGTTATTTCAAACAAAGAAGTTTGAATGTTCAGTCCTTCATCCAGCAGAGCTGCAGAAGTCAAAAAAAAACCACCTGGATTTACAATTCTGGTATTCCATAATTCAGACTTTGATGAGTTGTAAAAATAATTATACCCCAAAAGTGTAAGTGTTGTTTCTTCCATGGAAATCAGTATCTTGTTTAGAGCCAAGCAGCTTCAAGCAGCAAGCGTGTGTTTGGTTTTTCAAGAGTTTTAAAATCAGTTTTGTAATTCATCTGTAAGTTGTACTTGGTTTACTACAAAGCCCAGCAAATGTTACTAGAAAGCCAGGCAGTGGGTGGGTCTGTGCATGTGGATGTGGAGATGCTGCTGAAACTCTCAGGCCATGTGCCTGTGGATGGGTGATCTTGGATCAAGAACCAGCTCTGTGTAAGTAAATTAATTCTAAATATTAAAATTATAACTGAAAATGGAATAGGGAAAGAGGGACCAAGTTTTGTTTGTTTGTTTTGGGTTTTTTGGTTTTTTGGTGGTTTTTTTTTTTTTTGACTGCTTAAAAAGGATTGACTCAACTTTGAGATGAAAATTTGAGTCAGATCTCACCTTACCCATCCAACCACAGTGGTTTGTTTCCCTGGAGTATTTATTTTTGTCTGGGAGTGAAAATTTTATCTAGAAGAGGCTCAGATTGTCTCACACCTCTGAAGAAAAGAAGCAGTCAACCTCAACTTCAGTATCTCTAAGTTTTGGCTGGAAAAGTTTGTCAGAGGAGCGCAAGAAAATGCCTTTGACTAAATCTCTTCTCCCCAACATTTTCTTTCCTGCACAGAAACATGAGCTCTGCTGGCCCAGAGGGAAGGAAGAAGATGAGAGAATGTGAGGGCTTGATTGATTCTCTTGTGTATTATATCCAAGGAGCTATTGCAGACCATGAGCCCAACGACAAGGTACTCTTTGAGATGAAAAGTGTTTTCCTAGGGGAAATTGCCAAGTGAACATTTTTCTGTTGTTGTTTAGAAACCAGTGTTCAGAACCAGCTGTGATGCAATTACAAAATTTATTTCTTAACTATTTTAAAACTGCCACCAAAGGTGAAAGTCCAGTAAGAAGCTTTTTGAAGTATTTTTATCCTGCAATCTAAAAGAATAGTATAACTCAGCACTGGGAAAACATTTGCAGAATCTCTAGAGAAAAAATGTAGAAACTTCTGGGGTTTTTCGGTTTTTTGGGTGTTTTTGTTGCGTTTTTTGTTTGGGGTTTTTTTTTTGTTTTTGTTTTTGGTTTTTTTTTGTTTTGGTTTTTTTTTTTTTTGTGAGATAAAAGCACAGCTTTCAGAAATGCTGGAACACAAAAGAGTCAGGTGTTGCCTTTTTGGTCGTCTCAAGATGCTAGCTGGCTAGAAGCTTAAAAATTAATCTGGTTACTCTCCTATATATTTAATGCTATTCTCCTATATATTTAATGCTCCATACCCCTTAGGAAATGAAGAATCTAAACCCCTTTGGGTGGCAGTGTGATTAAAGAGCTTGCACCATTTAGAACAGAACTAATTTTCCTAGGTTTTTTTAGGGAAAAAAAAGCTGCACTTTTTTTCCTTGCTGCCTAAGCCTCAGCCAGTAACTGCAAGGACATGGACACCTCCAGGTGCCAGTTTCTCTCACTCTCCCTCCCCGCAGTGAGTGCAGGTGAACCCTGGACACAGATTCTTGGAGCACAGGCTTGTCTTTCAGCTGGGTGAGGTTGGGTGAGAAGAGCAGCTGTCACTGGCATTGGCTGCAGCCTGTAAGGCACCTCTGGTGGGCCTGCCATAGCTTGTGCTGTGCAGTGGTAATTACTGCACATTTATAGCTCTCTTCTAGGATTAGTTACTTCAGCTTGCCCATCTCCCTGCATCCAGTGCCATTAGCTTCAGGGAGAATCCAGCACATTACACGTGTGCCAGAAGCTCCCTGCTGCATTTTGTCTTAAAACCACTCATTCCTTTTTGGCTTTCAAAAGAGGAGCAATGGTAACAAAGCTCTTTGCCACTGGACTCATCACTCAGAAATTGTAGACCTGACCTTTGTCACGTTCAGGAAGGGATGTCTTCTTTTAAAAAGCATTCTTCCCCAGAAAAACGCTTCTTTCACTGGGGAAGATGAAAAGCTTTCCTCTTGCTGATGCTATGGTGAGGTGTGTACATGAGCATCTTTACTCCTAAGCCCTTAAACATTTCTTGGCACATTTCTGTGTCAAGCAGCACTCGCCCAAACAATTCCCAGGCACAGCTGAGGAATTGTGATGTCCCAGGACTGTTTCCAACAGGCACAGACCCCACTCCCAGTGCAGCCCCGAGTGCCAGCTGCCCCCTGGGCTCAGGAGCATCCCAGAAATGTTTCATTTCTCAGGCTGGTGGATCACTGCCCTGAAGCCTGGCTCTTCCATGAGGCATTAGAAACTCTGCAGTCAGTTACGGAAGATCCACAAATCTCTTCCCATGTCTGTACCTGTCCCTTCAACACATGCCAAAGCTTTCAATTTCTCTTCTTTTGTTACTTTAGGCCACAGAGAACTGTGTGTGCATTCTTCACAATCTTTCCTACCAGCTAGAGCTAGAGCTCCCTGAGAGCTATGCCCAGAGCATATATGTGCAAAG
Source organism: Geospiza fortis (assembly GCF_000277835.1). Classification (NCBI taxonomy): domain Eukaryota; kingdom Metazoa; phylum Chordata; class Aves; order Passeriformes; family Thraupidae; genus Geospiza; species Geospiza fortis. The sequence continues at coordinate 6,599,107 of NW_005054326.1, read as the reverse complement.
AAGAAATATTTCTAACAATGATAAAACACCGGGCTGTTTTGGAACACGGAGCAGAAAAGTAAAAGAGGTAAAGTACATGATTAGTTACATCTCATTTGGTTAATAACTTGTAGCAAACTCTGAACAATAAGGCTGTAATCTAATTAACAATCTGTTATTGATGTATCTGGTAGGGTGACACTTCCTTGCCCCAAAAATGCAAATTTATTGATAGTCCTTCTTGACGCCAATCCTCTGATGGCAGTGACATAGCAAATGTTTTGTTAGTTGAGGAATACTCACTGGCTGGACTGGCCACTATCATTAAGTACTGAAATTTTGCACATTATTATTTGAGCTCAGAACTTGACAGCCTGCAAATAACCTGGTCATGCAGAGTTACAAAATGGCTAGTTCAGCTTGTGGTGCATAAAGCTACAGAGATCACTGTTTCTGAAGACTTGATCTGTTGGCATGTTTAGAAGCAGCAGGACACCCCGCTTCCTGAGGAAAAGAGCAATCCCAAAGGTGTTGAGTCGCTCTGGCATTCTACCCTGATTAGGATATACCTCTCCTTAATAGCAAAGAGTACCAGAAACTACACCCAAGAAGCATCCCTGGGAGCTCTCCAGAACCTCACAGCTGGCACTGGACCAGTAAGTCAGCTTTTTTCCTTTTCTTTTCATCTAGTTCTTGATGCGAATGTGTAGAGTTCAGGGCTGCTGTCCACCTGAGCTCAAATAAGCACTGACAAGTCACTGGCTCACTGACATGGGGAAGGAAAATGAAGAACATTAAAGGCAAAGTCATAACAAGCAGTGCAGCTTTTCCTTGCTTGGCAAACAGTGGGATCTGCTTCTTCTCCTTTTGTGTACAGCTCCATGTGTGGAGTTTGCTAATTCAGCACACTATGAGGGATGAGCAGATGTTAAAAGCACTAAAAATGTAATTTTGTGGAAGACAGTCCTGTGGAGAGAGGAGGGCTCTGACACAACAGCAGATCGCTTTTGTGTTGAAGAAACTAACGCTGTCTGTCTGTGGAACTAGCCAAAGAGCACCTGGGGGAAAGAGGGCTTGCAACTTCTTTTTTATCACCTCCCTTTCCTGTTGCAACTCATACGTAACTCTGGCTTAAAACTATTTGAAATATGCTTAAACTGATGCAGAGAGCTGGCTTTTTCTGAGGCTCTGCACTGGTGGCAGTGACACAAAGTGCCTCTCCACAGATGCCATTGGCAGTGGCCCTCACTGTTGCTCAAAAGGCAAACGGGCTCCCGAGCATCCGTGCGATGCTGCATGTCAGCCACCCTGCAACTCATATGTAACTGGCTTAAAACTATTTGAAATATGCTTAAACTGTGCAGAGAGCTGCTTTTTCTGAGGCTCTGCACTGGTGGCAGAGACACTGAAGTGCCTTTCCACAGATGCCATTGGCAGTGGCCCGCACTGTTGTGCAAAGGGCCAACGGGCTCCCGAGCATCCGCGCCATGCTGCACGTCAGCCACCCCGCCGTGAAGAAGACAGCGGTCTCCCTGCTCAGGAACCTGTCCCGAAACCCCTCCCTGCAAAATGACATAGGTGAGCAAAAACTCGGAGCTTGCTCTGCTCTCTTCACATCAAAGTTTCCTGCTTTGAAAGAAAGCAATGCTCGAAAAACCCGTGATCTGTGAGTTTTGTAGATTTTTCACCAGATATTTGCGGTCACTGTACAGGGCTTAAATAAATAGTTTTGCCTAAACAAGCTTTTCACTTTTTGGGTATTCTTCTTCAGATACTTCTATTGGTCTTACTTTCAAAAATACACAGTTGAAGTAAATTCTACAGAGAGAGTTTTTCTTCTCCTCAAAATAGGATAAAGGAAGATGATTGCCAAGTTCTGTGCTACCACAGCTGCATAATGCTTTGCAAGAAATCACAGAACATCTCTAATTCTTCAAGCAAAGATCAGACTCTCTCTTATTAGACACAAAGCTTTAGAAGTTTGCAGCCCACACAGTTTTCCTGCAATTTTTTTTTAATAATGGAAGCTATAAGGCGCTATAGAAAAATAGTTAATTCTTTTAAGTTATCTCATTTCTAAATAAAGCCATTTCTATTCTGAGTATTCTCATTTCAATTTTTTGTGTATTTAAGACTTTTTCCTACTGACAGGATAAAATATGTTCATATAATTTGTTGTCCTTTTTCATGTTCCCACCAAGGGAAAGGGGAAATTCCAGGTATAAAGATATCTCATGGGACAGATTACCCTCCCGAATTCTGAAGAACAGTCTCTGGGCCTTGTTTGAGCCTTAGAGAACATTCCCTATTAATGAAAATCTTAAAACATGTTGTTGGGCTGATTTCAGGGCATAATCCATATGGTGTTAACAATTACAGGTTGTGAATCCCCCTGAAAGAGAAGACATTAACTGATAAGTTGGGATGTCATCAGGAAAAAATCATTTATGAGAGTATGGGAAAGACAGAATAGCACAAAGCTTTGGGGGCAGGTGCTCCATCTTGCACATTCACAGTTGTTCTTGTTTTACCCATAATAGAGAGGTCTGGGGGAATTTCAGGTGAACCTTTTCTCTATCAAAAGATGTGTATTGACTGAAAGCATGTGGGAATTCAGGTCAAATTCCAAAAAGAACAGCTTTGGCCAAGGAAAACATTTGAGAGGGCACACTGTTTTCTAGATTATAAGGGTCTAAATTTATCAAACAAAAAGAATCTACATTTATCCAAATTTATCAAGCAAAATGAATCTCCATATCAAATGGAGATAAATTTAACATAAAACACCTCTAGCAGGGAAGTGGCAGCCTGCAGCTGGCACATGCCTGGTTGTGGTATTTTGTGGGGTCCCACCGTGGCAGGAAGGAATGAATCTGACTCCATGTTCTTAGAAGGCTAATTTATTATTTTATGTATTTATATTATGTTGAAGATTACTATACTAAAACTACACTAAAGAATAGAGAAAGGACACAGACAGAAAGCTAAAAGATAATAATGAAAAACTCGTGACTGCTTCCAGAGTCCTGACACAGCTGGACCGTGATTGGTCATTAAGTAAAAACAATTCACATGTTGGATAAACAATCTCCAACCGCATTCCAAAGCAGCAAAACACAGGAGAAGCAATCAGATAACTACTGTTTTCATTTTTCTCTGAGGCTTCTCAGCTTCCCAGGAGGAGAAATCCTGGTGAAGGGATTTTTTCCACAAAATATGACAGTGACATCTGGTAAGTTCAGTCCAGCACATGAGCTATTAATGGGCTGTGCATGAGGCCAGGTACAGGCTGCCCATTGTAGTGTGGGTGCAGCTTCACCTGAATTTTGGGGATGTTATGCAGGTAGGAAGCCATGAGTGTGTGTGTGGTGGGAGCACAGAGCTCCCTGCTGAGGGAGAATGGGAGGAATAAGCTGAATCTGCTCCTGTTAGTAATGGAATTGCTTGTCTCTCTCCCACCTTGCAGCCAGAGAAGTCCTGCCTGACCTGGTGTCAGTCCTGCCCGAGTGTGTGCCAGGCTGTGAGGTTGCCTGTGAAACCACAGCATCCATCTGCTACACCCTGTTCAACCTGACCCAGGGCAGCTCGCACAACGCGCGGCTGCTGCTCAGCGCCCACGGCCTGCCCAAGGTCATTGCCATCAGCATCAACGACAGGTGAGGGCTCCTCAGGGTCATTGCCATCAGCATCAGTGACAGATGAGGGCTCCTCAGGGTCATTGCTATCAGCATCAACGACAGGTGAGGGCTCCTCAGGGTCATTGCCATCAGCATCAGCGACAGGTATGGGCTCCTCAAGGTCATTGCCATCAGCACCAACGACAGGTGAGGGCTCCTCAGGGTCATTGCCATCAGCATCAGTGACCTGATGGCTCCTCAAGGTCATTGCCATCAGCATCAATGGCAGGAGAGGGCTCCACAAGCCTCAAGGTCATTGCCACTAGCATCAACGACAGGTAAGGGCTCCACAAGGTCATTGCCATCAGCATGAACGACAGGTATGGGCTCCTGAAGGTCATTGCCATCACCATCAATGACAGGTAAGGGCTCCACAAGCCTCACTCTGTCCCCAGGCAAAAAAGAAACTGCGGCCTCTGCCTCTCAGGGGGGGAAAAAAGCTTCATCTCAAGGTACAGGACAGCCCAAACAAGGGATGTGAATAGAATTGCACTGATTGGGAAATACAGAAAGATCTCTTAGGACAACTCTCCCATCCACAGCTAAATTCACCAGGTTCTGGCATTTTACATGCTCCTCATTTAAAGCATTAAAATAACTATATAATATTAAAGTATTTAATATTATATAAATTAATACAATTTAATTTTTAAAATTTAGGCATATAAAATAACTAATATTAATAAAGCATTTTAAATAACTCCTCAGAATATAACTGCACCACATTATCTGTATTCTGATATATATGTAGTGACTAATCAGCAGATCTCATCTGTACCCAAAATGTCTTTCCTGTTCATTGTAACACAGCCCTGATACACTTTAGCAATAAAGTGCAGGGATACATTTTATAGAACCTATAGATCTGTACTTAAAAATATTGGCATTTTAGAAAACAGATTCAAAATTTAATCGTTCTTTAATATGTAAACAAATGCAATTAATATTTTCTCCAAAGATAATTGATGTTTTAAAAATATGAGTAAGTATTCCATTTGCCTTGCTCTCTCTTTGCAAAATGAAAGAGGAAATCAATCTCAGTAAAGGAGGCCTCATGAGGACCTGAATAGTTTAAATCCTGTCTAACTAACAAGAGATTTTACCTACAGGAAAGATTCTTTCAAATGGTTGTTGTGCTGAGGTTATTTTCCTCAGCTGAAAATGCACAATATGATAGCTGCTGTAAGATATAGGGCAGAGCACTTGATTTCTCCCTAAATTTGAAGAATGAGTGGAGCAGGGAGGCATGTTTCATTTGTTTCAGTAATAAGGACAGCCTGAAACATGCTACAATACTTAAAGGGTGGCAAACCAGCACTTAGGAGTAAAGAGAGGTAAAACAAATGCTATGAGGTTATGTTTGCTGAGGTCTGCACATGCACCATGAATATGATGTGGAAATTTAAATATGCTTTATCATTCTTTTTGCAAAATGGCAGCAATATGTTCAGCAAAGCCAGCAGGGCTGCTTCAGTCCTCCTCTACTCCCTGTGGTTGCACACCGATCTCCACAGTGCCTACAAAAAGGTAAGCACAAAGAAAAATAATCTGTTCCTTCAGACCTAGAACCCTTTTATTTGTCCTTTGGGGCCCTTAGCACTCCTGTACATTTAAGAATCGACCTGTGATAGGATTCAAGTGGTCCCTGAATTTGGTTTTCTTATTTACTTGTGCATAAGCAATGCATGGCCTTCATTTTTGCGCCTCTGTGTTCATGTTCTCTCCCTCTGTGGTTTTATACCCACTGGCAAAGCTTATGAAAAGCATTGCTGCTCCTGCCAGCAGTGTCAGGTGGTGGGAGGTGATGCAGAGCAGGTGCCCAGCCACACTGGCTGAACCAGCCTGGCATGGAGGAGCCACAGAAGTGGCAGCCAAGCCAAGGGCAGGGCAGGCAGCTCCCTGCTCTAAAAGCAGAGCAGCTCTGTCCCCATTGCTGTTTGCACAGCCTGCTAGCCCAGGTTATAGTCACACAAAACCTAGGGCCTGGGAAAGGTGTTGGCAAACGTTTACTGCCATAGTCAGATCAAACAAAAAATGGCCAGCATGAGTCTGCCACAAACCAGTTTGGCTTTTTTAAAGCTCTGTGCCTGCTTTTTCAACCCCCAGCTGAGTTAACTTCCACCTACCTACCTTCACCCTGCATCTCAAACTGATTCCAATCCTTGTGTGTTTCCTGTTCAGGATGTGTCACTTCAAATTCCCTGTGACCTAAAACTGTTCCAAGTTCTCAAGCAAGCTGTTAGCATTTGTCATTCAGCTGTTTCTCTTTGTAGATTTTTTTTTGGTTGAAATTTGCTCCAAAAAACTTCCTTAGTGTAAACTTTAACAGTGTTGCATCACACTTAGCAGGTATGGCCCCACAAACCAGAAATCTGTGTTCCAGAATAAGGCTATTGGGCCATAAAAATTCCTAACTAGTTGTCTCTGGTTTTTTTACAACTGCATTCCTGAATTTACCATACAATAAATTTACCATACCGTCAGCAATATCCCTGATGGCATGAATTTTATGAATTTACTTGTAGTTTAGGAAAGTCTATAGGACACATTTGTCAGACCTGATTTTCCAAAATGCTGATTATTTGCTCTTCCTATGCAAATCAGATCCCCTAGAGACACCAGGTATGGCACCGAAAACTTCAGAACCACCTAATACCCAGATAGTTTTGAGACTTTAGTCTAATAAGTCACAGAAATCACTTGATCAAATGAAACTGATAAAACCCTGAGTCATTTTGGCATTGCCCCATGTTCTTTGTTCTGACAGGGCTAATCTCAGCTAGGTTGATCTCAGCTAGGTTGATCTCAGCTAGGTGAATCTCAGCTATCAATCAAGTGAAAGTTAGGAGTCTGTAGAGCTGAGGTGGAAGAACAGGCTCCTGGTACAGTCAGTGGAGGGAGGTCAGCAATTCCAATTGTCCTCTCATCTATCCTGGGCTAAACGAGCCTGTTCTGTCTCTGTGACTGCTCAGGACTCTGCCTAGACCCCTACCATGACTCCTTATCCAACTTTTAGGCAGCTGGACCCTTGCAGAATCAGCACTGAGGATAATGAACTGTTCTGTTTCTTCCCTTCCAAAGGCTGACTTCAAGAAGGCAGATTTCGTCAACAGCAGGACCACAAAAGCCTACAACTCACTGAAAGACTGAATCAGAGCACAGCACCAGGGAAAACAGAGATCCTACAGCAGCCACTGTAACCATCTTCACAGGGCTGGCGTCACCAGCATGATCCACAAAGTATCCCAGAAAAAAAAAAGGAGCTGATTTGCTATAAAGACTTAAGTGGCCAGAGAGTGACTTTTTTGAGTTTTTAATCCTCATCACTTTGTTGTCACTGACAACATCAATACCAGTATGTCAACATCAATACAAATGTCAATACAAGAATAACCAAAGATGGATTCTCCAGGATGTCTGAGGTGAAGTTTCATCCAGGTTTACCACAAGTCAGAGCTCCAGATGACTGCCTTTGTTCTGTACAGAGAAGTTTGAAATGCTGGCGGGCAGCAAATTCTTTTCAGACTCTTTTATACCAAAAGTTTTCTACAGTGGGTAAGCATCAAGTGCACTGCTCAGAATTTAGTAGTTTTTCACTCTTTTGTTTCTTCACACAGCTGAATAAGAATCTCCAGACTCTATGAGTATGCACAAGAAGCTGCTTCACTACATGAATGATAAAAGCACCAATGAAGTTAAAATTACTATTTTTGTATTGCTTGTTTTCATGGGCTCACTGGTTCCTAAGCCTCTTTCCTTTGAGATTGCATCAGCAACAGGAGCAAAACTGATTTTACATAGATCTTACCATCCCTTGCTCCTCTCATCCTCCCTCACATGGCTGTTGCATTTTACAACTGTGTCCAGAAAGGATTTTAACTAGAACCACTAGGTTTAAGGCACTGTGTTTCAGACACTTTGGGCTGAACTTAAGCTCATCATTCTTTGCTAATTGGTGGAGAAATTATTTGTGGGTGTTTCAGTGATTGTTTTAAGAAAATTGCAATTTCAAAACAATTCTGTTGATAATCTATATATAATAAAGGGAGTGGAGTCTTGCCTTTATTTTTGAAGTAACAGACACACACAAGGGGCTGGGCTCTGTGCTGATTAAGGAATTCATCTGATCCTGCTTCATATTCTCTTACTTGAAATGATCATCCTCCCTACAGCAATTACATGCAATGTGATAACTTTGGGACTATGCCTGCACAAGTGGGAATGGTAATAGGAGGGGAAAAAATTCCTGAGGACCTGAAGGCTCAGGTTTTCATTATATGATGCTCAAGATGGTAAAGAAGCACTTAAAAAAACCCATCTGCTACATTTAGTAAGTCAGATTTTTCTCAAAAAAACCCACAAACCCAGGGGTTAGATTGTCCATTAAACCAGCAGGAAATTCTTATATAAATAAGAATGTATTTCTGCAGGGTTATCAACAGATGTGATCTGGCATTACTCTTCTGAAATCAGGGGAGGTGAGCTACCTTTATGGCAATGGATATTTTGTCATGTGTATTTTCAAGCCCTGCTGCTCCAACAGAGCCCATCCTGTGCCCTCACTGCTGAACTTGTCCAGAAGGAGATGCAAAATCCTGGGAGTAGGGACCTCACAGGGGAGGTCACCAGCCCTCCTCATTTCAACACTCCTGGCTAAAGGTCTGCCTCCTGCCAGAAATGTAGAGCCAGTGGGTTGTACCACTGCACCATGTCCAAACATATTTCTGGATATCTGGGAGCTCAATTCTGCTGGCAGATGCCCACAGCTCTCCAAGGAGTCCCAGAAATCCCACAAGTGCACACAGGACAGACAGAATGTGCCCCAGGGAGACAAGCAAACAACTCTGCTTTCCTGTCACTGATCATTCTCAGAGGGCTCTTAGTCCTCCACATTTGCTCTGAATAACTCAAATCAAATGCACTCCAGTAGGAGGTTTTAAAAATACTATTATTTTTTTGTAGGATGTCATATTCAAAATACTGCAGGTCCAAAAACAACACGGGGAAAGGGAATTCACAGCACTGCATGTTGAGGGAATTGTTTTTATAACTTTTTCAAATATGATAGAAAACAGACAATTAAATCCAACTTTGCCTTCTAACTTGTTAACCCAAGTAACTCTGCTTGTGCCATGAAAGAATGAATACCAGCAAACTTGGACAAGTCTCCTTTTATTGCCCAAAAGAAGTGGTAGGCAAAATTAATACAGAAAGAGTAAACCTGAATACAGAGTAGCATAGGAATGAAGAACTGCAGTGTAAAAGATCAAGAAGGGAGCTTTTAGAAAGGCTCATGCATTTAGTCTTATTAAACTCACATGCTATTTAAGAAACAAAACAAGTAATGGTGTTAGGTACTTTTAAATATATGTGTACCTCTCAGTAAGATGTCCTTAAAAAGGAAATGCAGAGTTTTTGGATTGTTTCCATTGATGCAGTGATTTTAAAGGTCCTTTTCAACCAAAATGAATCTATGATAGTGCCCCTTTAAAATCCAAGCAGTGTTCAAAAGTCACAAAGAATTATCTCAGACCTGGCAGCACCACGAGAAACATGAGACACGCCTTATTACAACTGATCTCCTACTTGTACGCAATCAAAAACATTTCTGCAGGGCTCCAAAGAAAACAAAGCAGAGAAATAATAAAGTGCTCTCTCTAATGCAAAAAAGCTGTCTTTGGTCTTTTTGTTATTAGTGAACCTACTTGGCTGGGATGCAGCAAATGTATTTCTAAGCCTTAGCCCTTCCTTCAAAAGGGCAAACTCATTTTTCAATAAAATCTAGGTATGGAGACTTAAGACTTTCCTGCAACAGCACAGTGTTACTGAAGGCAAGCTGTGTAATGCTCCTGCTGGCATCAGAGGCCTCCTGAAAATAATTTCTTTGTCCAGTTTTGCTGACCTGTCAAACCACCCACAATCTGCTATTTTCACCTCTCTTTAATTGGTATTTTCCAGTAAACTTCACCATGGGCCACTGGAGATCTCAAAAATAATTAAATCAACCTCACCACAGATCTGAGAAATAGAACATTCCCACTTGCTCTGTTCCTGAGAGGAGATTGGAAACCTGGCATTTAAACATGCTGAGCAGTGCCCAAAGAGTTTTTGGCTGAACAAGGAACTTACCCCAGGTCCTCTTGTGTTGTGTCCTAACCACAGCCCAGTGCAACCACCTTTCACAGAATTGTTTTAGTAGAAACTCTGGAATAGTACAGATAATTTTGGAGTAGGTTATAGACAATACCAGAGAATTAGTCATTCCTTTCCTCATTTCATCCTCCTACCTTATTTTCTATTGCTCCTAAACATTAGTGCTTTCTCTTCTCCCTCTTTTCCTAAATAGAATTAATGTAAAATAATTCTAAAATTATGTAAAATAATTTTTTTAGAATGATGTAAATTATTTTCTAGAATTATGTAAAATAATTCTAGAATTATTTTACATAATTCTAGAATTATGTAAACAATTCTAGAACTATGTAAAATAATTGCATTATATTGTGCATGGGCACAGGGTTTGGGTTACTTGTCTTCTTTCTGGGGTTTTTCTTTAGAGAAAGCACATGCTTTCTGTTGAGAGAGGTTCCACCTCCCCTTCTGGGCCCATAAAGAAACTGAAATGAGCTGGCACCATCAAAACCCCAGCCCTCCCCTGGCTCCTGTTTAGCCTGGCAATCCCTGCTCCAGAGGCAGCCCATGGAAGCTGGGGGCAGTCAGGCTGCCTGTTTGGTTGATTTTTTGTTTGTTACCATGCTCAGACCTTAGATTCCAGCCTGACAGGAGCATCAGCATTTTCCCAGCTTTAGTTTTCAGGGCCAAAAAGCCCAAGAGTGTCTCTTCCCAGCCCTCCTGGGGGGTGCTTCAGGAGCTGGCCTGATGAGCAGTCACACACTGAATCATGCTCAGGCCATGTAGTGTTGGGAAGTGCTTCCCAAGCTATCCCAACTCCAGCAGCTGCTCTTCCATTCCTTTACTCAAAGTACTGCTGATTAAAACCTCAGTTTACATTCCTGACTCATGCTCCAGACCCATCCCGTGGGGAAGATAACATGACCTTAAGGCATCATCTGATAGGAGACAGAGATCTGGAAACAGCAATCAGAGCGGAGGAAATGCATATTTCCATCACAGCACACCAAGGACAAGCCCTGAAACATCAGATACTGGTGCAACCATGAGAGTTATGCCTGGAATATTGGTGTAGATGTTGCACAGCCCCTGGAAACCCAGCAGAGAGATTTGCTCAAATACACAAAAACCAAAAAGGGCTTCAGTGCAGACACTGTACACAGATCAGGGATTTGCCTTTCTCTGCAGGCTTACTTTGCATATATGAATAGGTTTGCATATGAAGGGGAAATAACCTAATTTTGTCTTATTTCATGTGTTCAGAGCTAAAAACATCCTAAAATACACATTAGAGGCATTCCAGGCTTATCAGAAATTAGAATTTGCCTGCATCCTTCCTTCCTTCAGCTGTATCTTCCAGCGCCATACCCAGGGTGACTGTAAATAATTCAAGTTTAGGAACTTAACATTTCTTTAACAATTTTCCAATTATTCAAGCTCAGCTCCCGTTCTCTTATTAGTATCTTGTTATTCTTAGTCCTCTCTCAGACCAACCTAAACATGCACAGGTACAGAAAAGAGGAAGCAGGCATGTCCTTAGCAGCTACAATTTAGAGCCAATACTGCAAAAATCCCCATGGTATCAGTGTTCTGCATGCTGTAACTTGTAATCAGCTGTAGGGCTATGAGTCAAACTATCACCACTCACACCTTGAAAGGAGCTGGGTCCCCAAAATCCCCACCCTGCTCTTCTTTACACCACTACTTAAACATCTGGGTCCTCCTGCAACTTCAGTAAGAGACTAAAGGTTGTCCTCAGTTCTAGAGAAATTTAAAGGCATTTTTTGGCCCTCAAAAATACATCCTTACTGTGTTTTCACCAGAAAGGGAAATAGCCATGTCTGAGCCACAGAAAAATAATAGTGATAGCCCAAGAAGGGTAAAATCTTTCCAAAAGGTCAGAAACTTTCTGAAGGCCATGAAGGCCATAAGAAAATGGGTTCCAGGCTGTGTTTGGCTTGGAATAACAACAAAATAAATCAGTGATGTTGTAGTATCAGTGTTGAACTCTGCCTGGAAAGCACACTGTGCCTTAGGATAAATAAGAACACTTGAGTTTTAACTCAAAACTCTGGACATTGGGCTTAGCCCCATTACAAACTGTGAATGAGTTTAAACCCTGCACAATTGTTAAAGACTGGAGAAGCTCAGCAACCTTTGCATTGCAGTTACAACACAGCAGCACACAGGATTCTGCAGTGAGAGCCAGGGAGGTATTGTGTCTTTATGAAAATTAAAATAGGCATTCTTAAGGAGTTTTTTCTTTCCTGATGCTGGGAAAAAGAAGTGCTCTAAACATATGATACACAGAGCCTTGAAATACTCTTTTTATAATATGATAATGTTTGTTATTTTAAAAGCATATGGACAAAAGGTAAGAGTTTTTAACACAAAGGGAGCTGGGATGAGAAGCTCAGGTCTGATGATATAAATACATGGTGATAAAAGGAGAATCTACAAATCAATATTTGCACCAGCATTGTAGTGGGTTTTTGTGTTTTGTTTTGTTTTGTTTTGTTTTAGTGGTACTACTCGACCTGAAATTACTTAAAACCTGGAAGTCAAAAACTGGTGCCTTGGATAGCAGCAATATTCTTGCAGAAGGGTTATTGGAGAAGATTTGGCACAGTTGAAATGACACAAAGAGATGGAGGGAAGATTGTCTTTTGGGGTGAAAGACTGGAGCAGAGGCCTTTGAAAGAATTCCTCCTGAGTACATGAATTACCCATCCTCCAAGGACACATTTCCTGGTCACATCAGTTATTTTCTGCTGTTTTGCAGAGAGGTGGACAAATTCACCATTACCTCAGGGTTGTAATTAACTTATTGTGAGGGCTATTATAGATAATAAATAGGCCACAATGAATTCTACATTCTATGCTCACCTATAAAAGAAGAGCTATTTAGTTGTAATTAACTTATTGTGAGGGCTATTATGGATAATAAGTAGGCCACAATGAATTCTACAGTCTATAATATGCTCACCTATAAAAGAAGAGCTATCTGACAATGGCACTTTGTAAAACCTGTGTTTTACAAAGCAACCTCATGTTCTTCACATCCACTGTAGTGGCTACAGATATAGATTTGTTAAATAGGCATTTAAAAACAAAGAGAAAGAGAAAAGCCATTAAAGTGAGCAAACAGCAGTGAGCTGATTGCCAACAGGAACGAAAACCAAGGTAATGAAGGTGTAGCCCCGGACAGGGACGATCCCTGATCTCTCACCTGTTCAAACCAACCACTTGTGGTAGATGCATATTTTGCTCTGTCATTGTTTCCACCCCTGCAGTCAGGCAGTAAGACCTTGGCTAGAATTTTTTTTTCTCAGTAGACACAAAGCAAAACTAAAATTAAAAAAACAGTGTAACATCTCAAGCCTGAAAAATATTTTACCACGATTCTAGTAAAACATGAAGTTCTTGTTAAATGCTCATGACCCTGTGGTTTGGGCAAGAAGACACCCTCCTCACTGCTGACAGCATCACCAGAAGGACAAGAAATAGCCCAGAGTTTACACTGGCTTATGCTGCTGTCCTTTAAGCAGAGTCCCCTTTTTGGAAGGGGACAGTTTAATTTTTACATGCATGCCATTTAACAATTGCTTTTTCAGGGTAAGAAAGAGGAAAAGGAGAGTTTCTGTGAAGATCTTGCCAACATTCTTTCTGAGCTGTAACAATAACTCTCCTCCTAAACTAAGAAAAATATGATTCTTGCCCAGCCTCTTCCAAGACAAATCAATTCCTGTTTTTTCAGGATGCCCTGTGTACAACAGGCATGCTGAAATGTGCAGGCATGCTATAAAGTACAAACTGGTTTTGTTCTGCCCTAGGAGACAACCTCTGGAGGTGACAAAGCTGAGAGCAGAAATAATCCAGCAGTCCCATCTCTGCTCCCACACCAAACTCAGTTCCATTTCCTATTCATTCAGCAGCGAAGTCAGAGTAACACTTTGCTTACCTCCATAAAACCCAAAACCACAGACACAGGAAATTCCCCACAGGGTTGAGGGAAAGGAAGGTCTCAAAACAAAGGATGTTTTGGGTGTGGCTTGAGGATTTTCTTTCCAAAACAAAGTCATATACATCATTTTGGGTCCTTCTTCCTTTGAACAGTAGCCGTGTTGATAGAGTGGTGCTCCCAGGGCTACAAGGGATTTATCAGGAGATTCAGCCTTGCTCACTGAAACTTCCTTCACATGGAAGGAAAGTTCTGAAGGGACAAGACAGCCATGCCTGGCAACTCAATATTTCCTATTCTGTGCACAGTGCAAGTGGTTACAGCTCCAGTTGCTCCCCTTTAGTACAATTTCTTTAGGGTTTTGAAACTTCTTGTCATACTTCTTGTGCTCAGCTCTTATTCATCATTCCATAAAGAGCTTTGATAGGAAGCATCTTCTGCAATATTATTCCACTTGTTGGAGTCCTCTAATTGCCCACACATATTTCTCAGAAACTGTGGCCCAATGGTTGGTGGAAACAGCTCCAGCATTTCTGAGAAAACTGGTATTTGACAGCCCTGCATGCTCATGTTTCCTCCTGACAACAGGGCACTCACCTGCACTGGCTGTCACCCATGGCTCAATTTAGAAGACTATTCCCAGACTGCACCATTTGCCATCTGCTCCTTCCTGCTATGGCTTTTTCAAACCTGTGTGTCACTGTCATATTTTATGAAAAATCCCTTTGCCAGGATTTTTTTTTTCTCCTGAGAAGCTGGGAAGCTTCAGCTTCTCCATGTTTTGCTCCTTTGGAATGTGATTTGGAGAATTGTTTACCCAGCATGTGAATTGTTTTTAATAAATGGCCAATCACAGCCAGCTGTGTCGGACTCTCACGAGATTTCATTATTCATTCCTTTCTAGCCTTCTGATGAAATCCTTTCTCTCTATTTCTTTTAGTATAATTTTAGTATAGCATTTATGATAGAAAAATATAATATAATATAATATAATATAATATAATATAATATAATATAATAATATTATATATCATTATATATAATACAATATATAATGTTATAATATATATTATTGTATGATATTATATGTATAATATAATATATAATATACACATATTATATAATAATATATATTATAATATAACTTCATATATAATATAAATATATAATATATATAATGTTATATTATAACATTAATTATATTATATCATTAATTATATTCTATTCTATTCTATTCTATTCTATTCTATTCTATTCTATTCTATTATGTTAGCCTTCTGAAACATGGAGTCAAGATTATCATCCCTTCCCTTGTCCTGGGGACACACAAACACCACCACACCTGTGTATCTCTGAGCCTTGTAGTTTGCAGATAAGGAGACAGATAAGCTTTCTCACACCTGTGCTGTGCAGTTCTTTGCATTTATCTGGTTGCTGTGTGCACTATAAAGTCTGTTTGGAGTATTTTTTTTAAAGTCTGCTGATATGAGACATCTGTCCCCATAAACAGCTCTTTACTCTAAGGCCTTTTGATGGTGAGGAGGATGAACAAGATGGATATTTTCTGTGAAAGCTGAGCTTGTAGTTTGGTACAAAAAATGATGTGGTAAAACTTCAAGTTGTAAAAAAACAAAATATTAAATCACCACACCTTGGATTTTCAAATGCTGTTAAAGGATTTCCATGACTGAAGCTATATATCATATTCTTCCCCAGAAATAAAGCAGCATGGCATTTAGACTGTTTAAAAATTCTTCATGCTCATTGGACTGTACTTTTTAAGCAAATTACAAATACTTGCATCTAAGCCCCAGAGATTACAGAACCAAATTTATTCCACTATACTGAAGCAACAGGGCAACAGCACCATGCTGAGGTGTGGGAGATTCAGGTTGGGCATCTGGAAAAAACTTCTTACCAGCACAGTGATGCCATGCTAGAAACAGCTATGCAGAGAGGTCAGAGATGTTCCATTCCTACCACTTTGGAAGACCTGGCAAGAAAAAAGCAGCCTGACAACTCAGTATTTCCCATTCTGTGCACAGTGCAAGGGGTTACAGCTCCAGTTGCTTCCTTTAATTAGAATTTCTTTAGGGTTTTGAAACTTCTTGTCATAAAGTGAAACCAGTTTACGCTCATGGGGATAGAAAAAAAATCTTTGAGGTAACTTTAACTGGAGACTGGTAAATATTTTCCCCTTGAAGGCAATCTCATCCCCTGGTTGGGAATTCAAACTCTGAGTGGCCCTGCCCAGCTACATGAAGCAGACAGAACAACATTAGTTCCAACTAACATCAGCATTTACTGGGATTGGCCAATTGACCAGAACAAGATGTTTGCTTTATTCCTGTCTCATTCCCCAGCACAAAGCTTAGTTTCACAGCAAAGCAGATTAATTTTTCACAATTTTGAATGCTTCTGTACTTCTTTGTTGTTGTTGTTGTTCTAATCAAACCATCAGTTCTGCCTCCAAAAAATTTCATGTAACCCACACCTGAAAGGAAAAGCACAAGTTTGAGAGAAAAACCAGTTGCTTACAGACTTTCTTGAAGTGTGTCTTAAAGTCACCACTCTAAGAGATCTCCCTCATATCTGTTCTCAGAATCTGCTCTACTTTTGCTTGGGCTTTGATTTTCCATAATGGTGACAGCTTCCTTCACCATACTTTTTATCCTTTTATGCTCCCCTTTCAGCAGAGCTCTCACATTACAGCTGCAATAGCCACCATCAGCCAGAGCAGGCCAGCCCTGGAAATTCCTTTAATCAGCTCCCTGATCAGGAGTTTACATGTGAGCCCCCACATAAAGCAGCTGTCACACCCCCCTTCAGAAATGACTTAAAGGATGCTGGGTCTTGCCCAGCTGATGAGTGAGCAACCCAGTCAGCTGTGAAAAAGGTCTCAGACACAAGGAGGAAACTTGACCTTGTTTTTTGGCTGTTTCCACCAGCTGTAATCTAGATAAATTCAAATCCTGGTCCACCAGTGCAAATATTTGCATAATGGGGAACTCATTTTTCTCATTAAAGTTGCCATGTTAGTTTTAATGAGCATTTTAAGTAGTAAATATTAGAAGTTATCATTAAAGTCTCCAATTACAGATTCATTTTGGTATATGGGTCTCCATGGTTTTTGGGTTTTTTTTTTCTTTTCTTAAAGAGAGCCTAAAATTAAGGTAAAGGGGAGAAGATTTAAAATGTACTCTTTGAAATTTTGGAGCTTCTTTTGTAATAAATATGATAACTTAGAAATAGGTTCTATACTGCTGACTTTATTTATTTCAACAGCCTGAGTTAGAGGTCACAGTTCACCTGGGAACCCAGATAAAAACAAGCAATGTGTTAAAGTGCCCAGGGAGACTGAGAGCATATTTTTAAACCTATTTAGAGCCTATTTTTAAACCTTGTTCCTACTTAAGTAAGGAGAATGGAAAAAGACCTGGGACACACCAGCGGAGAGCAGTTAATGGATGGGTAAAGTTTGTACTGTATCTGTCATTTGGTAAATGCTGAACAAAGAGAAAGGAAAAGACATCATAACTATGGAGGGAAGAGCCCAAAACTGCATGGAAGAACTTCATACTGAAATAATTTATTTGTTATGCCTCCAAGGCAGAATGCTGCAGCAATCTGCTATTCTAACAGCAGCAATAAAGTTGGAGATGGTTTTTTCACAAGATAAATCCCGTGTTTCCTCCTTAGTTGATGTAAAAATTAAGGGTTATCTGCTAAAATCCCCAGATCTCAGCAACTCTGCTGTATTGACCAGCCTCAGTTGAAGTTCTTTAAAAATACATCAATTAATCAGCAGTAATTACTAATAGAGGCATTAGTCCTGTCCTTACAAACCTGACATGCAAGCTGCCCTGAGAGCCCAGGCACTGAGTAAGCTGAATTAAGTGGTTCAGGAACCATCAAAAACCTTGTCATAAGAGAAAACTTTAGCCTGGATTGTTCCTTTCAAGATGTTTGAAGTCTTAAGAAACCACCACAAGTTGCATATAAAACTTGGAATTTTTATTCCTAAAGCATGCAAGCACTTTAAGAAAAAAGCATATAATGCAACTTACATACAGAACTCCCCTTTAATATTGCACATCTGAGCCTCTGCTTACAAAGTACAAAAGTAAAAGGAGCAGAGTGCTTAAACTTCATTGTCTGCATAAGTGCTGTGGTTCAGAATGTACTGCAGGAAAAGAACAACAAGTTTTACCTGTTCTTGAGGAGTTTACTGCATTCCCACACCCAAAGGCATTCTGTTGATTGTTGCTCACCTGTCAGATCAATGAAAGCCTCTGGGCATCAGTGAAATCTCCTAGGGACAGGGTGCCCTTCAAAACAAGCAGTTTGCTCTGGCATCAGCTACCAGAGCTGAGTTAACCTCACCTTGCCCACCTCAAACACATAGGGACAGCTCCATTCCTTCAAATCTCCACCTCAGATCATTTCCCAGGGACAATCCAAGCCACCTCAGCAAAGCATTGAGGTGGCAGTTTGTTAATGCTTTGAAAAACCTTATTAAAAGGACCATTTTTGCACCAAGGGGAGGGAAATTTCTGTGTTTTCCAGGAGCCCACAAGTATGTGAAATGATGATGTGCTGCCCTTCAAAGATGGCAACCAGAAGATGCACCAAGCATTAGTCTGGCTTTTAGAAACATTGATCGTATCTATATCTATATCTATATCTATATCTATATCTATATCTATATCTATATCTATATCTATATCTATATCTATATCTATATCTATATCTATATCTATATCTATATCTATATTTTATTTACACATAAATATATAAAAATAATTCTAAATGTATGTAAATAAATAAATAAATAAATAAACAGTGAGATTAATTGAGAGCACCTGTTTCAGATACAGTGTTTTATTTTTATTTTGCTGCTTCCTGGTAAATTGCTTTTGATAGCTGTTGAACAAACTTGATATCAGAAAGCCTGAATGCTCTGAGCAGAAGCAGCAGCATTCACAAGCACTCAGACTGAAATCTGCACAGCAAGTTCAGGAGTTGGTTGGGTGTTACTTCAAGATTAACTTCAAGATTAAATAACTAAAAAGATTTTTTTTCTTTTTTTGAGATTTATTGTTTCTGACAGACAAATGTAGATTAAATATATTCAGCAACTCCCACACATATTTATTTTAGGAGCTTCCTCATGCAAATATGGTACCCCAAGGGCATTCTTTTGCCAAGAGAGATTTCATATCATCTAGGTTGTTTCTGGAAAGGTGTGGAATCTATTCAAGCACACCAAATTCCAATGTCTCTCTCAATACACCTGTGTGTTTGAGTGCATCTGTACCAATTTGTGTGCAAGGGTTGTGATAAGAATGTTCTTGAGAATGAATGGAGGGGGGGAAGGCTAAGTATTGAAAGTTGAGAAGGACCAACAGTAAAATTACATTTTTTAGTCTGTCTTCTCATGTTTCCAGCAGATGCTCTGCATTGGAACAGAGAGAAAGGGTCTGATCTTCAAATTAAATTACAATCCAATGTCTGTGTCTAGAAGAAGTCACATTACTTCAAAAGTCACTCAGCCTGCGCTGACAACAGCAATTTCTGACCCAGCCTCAGCGCTCACAAATGCTCAGCTGCCCTCAGATGCCAGCTGCACATTGGCAACAGAGTGCAGCTCTAAAAATTAGTGCACCTTTTTTTTTTCTTCTCAGAAGTATTAAAAACCACACAGGAAAATTACAACAGTTCTGCAACCGAGGCAGAACGTTGAACCTGCCCGAGCCATTCTCTCCCTTGAAAGTGACACGCCAATTACAAGTTTCATTTGGCTGGGGGCTCTAATTTACTACATTTCAGCATTCTGCTGAAGCTGTAGCTTTGTTTCCCCCTGCACAGGCCCAGCCCATGCCAGGAGAGAGCCAGATGCAGAGATAAAGCTGAGCAGAATTTATTTGGCAGCTCCTCCCCACAATCCTGGAAGGAGGTGCTCAGGTGCCAAGTTTAGACAGAAGCCTCTGCTGCATTTTGGCTGTTGCCTCTAAAGCACGTCTGCAGAGCATTTAGGACCACAAAGTGAGGCCCCATGCCAAGAGTTGACTGTAGGAAAGTGAGAAAGTGGCATATTTACAATATTAATTTTAAATGCACTCTGCATGGACAAGAGGAGCAGTGATTGATCTCTGCAAATTCACCCTGCACCTAAAAGAATACAGAAAATACAGAAAAGCAACTGTTTCTCCCTCACATTGCAAAGGAGAATCAGAAGGGCAAATAGCTCAGGTAAACTAGAACAGCTGGTTTTTCTAGCCCAGTTCAGGCAAGGAACCCCTTGGTAGAAACAATCCCTTCATATATCAGAGTACCCTTCTCATAATGTTAATAATAAAAGCACAGTCTTCCAAAACACTTCTGCCAAAATCAGAAAAAAAGTACAAGAACACATGGCTCAGGAAGGTCTGCCTGCCAGGGAGGACAGGACCCAACAGCTCTTTTTAAGAGCTGTTTGAAGATCCTGACTGCAAACTGTCAGCTAATACTCAGAATTTATTAAGGCTTGTGCAAATGTAGCTCCTTTAATGACACCACTAAAATCATCTTCTAAGCATTCAAAAAAAAATACATTTCTAGCTTGGCCAAAATGGAAGAAGACAGCTTAATTAGAACAACCAGCTTTTCAGACAGAGCATAACATTTGGTATTTCAGCTCTGTAGTTTTATAGCTCTGCAGGAATTACCTTGTGGAAGCTGAGATCTGCTCAGATTTCTCCTCAAGTTAATATGCTTCCTTTCACAGGGAATGCTCACCTCGTGTTTATGCTAATAAAATTATTCCTCATTATTTTGCCTGTGTTGTATATTCTCTTCCATTTCTAAACTACAAAGACCAACAGAAAAAAATTCTTCCAGCAAGGCCTGTGGCATGCCCAGCTAAGAAACCATCAAGAGAAGTTGGAACTGAGCTAATTTCAATGGCTGAACTGCTTTCCTCTTAATCTTGTACAGCATCAGAGTTGGCCAAATCAGAAGCATGAGACCATTTCCAGCTTCTCCCATAGGCTCAGTGCTCTAAGAGGATGAAAAATCCTGCATGAATGATCTCGCTTGGATAAAGGAGATGGATGAAACAAGACAGATTGGATGGAAAATAAATTAATCACTAATCTAACAATATATATTGCAGCTGTTAGGGTTTGGTAGGACACATTCTAGAATGTGTAAACTGCCATAATCTCTGGAAATAACCAGTTATCTCCAGCAGAAGGTTCCAAAGGGCCACAGGATGGCCTTACCTTTAGAGAGGGTAAAAAGCAGGTCAGTAATTTAGAGATCAGTCAAACCAACTTGATCTCTGGGCTGATATATTAATCTCCATTCCAACAATAAATAAGGTCAGTCTGAAAGTGCCTCATTCTTTGCCTGCTAAAGATTTACTAGGTGTCACCCAGATTTGAAAAATGCTTCTCCCATTGAAATTCAGCAATGGTACACGAGTAGATTCCCTGGTTGCCCTCACCACTGCATCTTCTCACAAACTCAACAAAAAACTCCCGAGCAAGTAGAAAGATGGCCTGTGATATAAGGTGAGATTTGAACTGAACTGAAAGAGAAAAAAAATGAAAAATTAATGAAATCAAAGAGTGATAGCCTCAAGGTGTTATGAACCACCAGCTAATTGCACTTAGAATGCCTTTGTAAAGAATATGTTTCCAGTCTGATACCCTTAATATCTAGTTTTCAACTAACTGCTAATGGCCAGTCCTTGCAATGCTTCCCTAGTGGGGTTCATCAACACATGATCATTCAGCAGCTTTGTGGAGCACTTAGAAGTTCAAATCTTGTAGAAGATATTTACTGTGGAAAGTAAAAGCAGGCAGCCATGACAGCTGCCTTCACCATACAGGACACAGAAATATTATTGTTCAATCTGGATGTCACTGCTGGCCCAGAGTGTGGTTTTGTATTAGTTTAAGCCAACTTAAATGGTTGCTTTTCCTCCCTCATGACTATACTTGCCCTCTGCCCACTCTCGCATCAATTCTGGCATCTATTTGACTCCTCCTTCTCTATTTTCCACCTTGGCTGAGGCTCCTTTGAGGCTGTAGCTCCACAGCCAGTTCACCTGGGTACCAGGTGAGTGTGGCATTCACTGGGGCAGGCACACACGGCCAGGGACAGGCTGAGGCTCTGCCTGCAGGTGTCCCTGCACATTTTGCTGGGCCATGTCACCAGCCTTGGCTGTGACTCTGACACTCATGACCTGATGGGCACCTTACTCTTCAGAGGAGAGAGACTCTTGCTGCCATCTTCAGCAGAAGTCAAGACCACGAGGACAGTAACTGGATCTCTTAGATATCCCTCTTTCTTGCTATTATTTCATGCAATTGATTGATATCCAGTGCCTTCTGGCCAGGTGGAGTCCCATGGCAGGTCTCCAGGCAGTCAGATCACTGTGATGCCACACCTTCAGGTCAGGGCTTTCAAGGAATGATAGAGTGAGCCAGATCCCCTACACCTGGTGTTACTGATCAGAAGAGAAGCACTCCAGGAAAAAAAAAAGGTCTCCAGTGTTTGCATGCTTGCCCATCACACCAGGCTGCCATGCTCTGTTCATGCAGTGAGCCAGGAGAGTGGGACTCAACATTTCATGTTGGTCTGGACAGGGCTTCTCCCTTCCTCTTTCCTTCTGAGGACAAGAGTCATCCTTTTCAAGTCTTCTCTTACTCAAAGCCATTTGACTCAGGTCCCAGACCTGCACCTCCTCCCGAGGCAGATGAGAAAAACCAGAAGCTTTGTTGCTCACATTGCTTCATGATCATGGATGATGTAAATTGCCCCCAAAGCAATTAATTTCAGGAAGCATTCTCTTGCCCACTGAGTCAGGAACACAGCCACTAAACAAGACATAAAGCTACACATCACAGCCCATTATTTCACTAATCTCAAAAGAGCTGCAGTAGCATGTCTTACTTGTGACTCACAAACCCACATTGTTTGGATTCTACCTGGTAACTTAAAGCCTTGAAATGCTCTCCTGGTTTTCTCTTCTGGATCAGCTCAGGACTTGCATCCTGGAAAATTGCAGCCTCAGACCCCCAAGGAGGTTCAGCATTTCAGCCACTGATAGTCCCAAGTCAGAGCAGACAGCCCACAAGAGATTTAGAAGAAGATTTAGGGAAGGTGCTGACTGACTGTAATGAGGCAAAGTGGAGGTGCCCAGGTAAAAAGCTGACCTTGTAAAGGAGGGACCTCATCAGCAACTGACAGGACACACTTGGATAGTTTCTGTGGAGAAACATGAAACAACACATGGATCATCAACAAAAGGAAGTGTTCTGTGTCAGGCTGCTTTCCCCTCACCTCTACCTGCCAGTCAGGAGAAAAGCTGGAATTCTGCTGCTCAACTGTCCCTAACTAGTGCTACCATACCTCCCTGCTGCCTCCTCAGTCTTTCTGAACTATCAGGACCCAGGACATCCCTCTGGCTGTCCTGAGCAGCCAAGATCCCTGCCAGGGGTCTCAGAGCCCCTGGCACAGAGCCCAAAATGCCTGTGGTTTTGATTAGGATCTGTGGAGCAAGTTACCGACCTCAGATGGAGATCTGCAAGCCATGACAAATTAAGTAGAATGATAGTGAATTTATCACAAGGTGAAAAAATAGATTTTGGGGTTTTTAGAATGGGAATTCAGGGGGGCAAGATGGAGGGATCTAGTTGTGTCCAGCCTTTCTCCTTCTTCTTCTTGGCCTCCATCTTCTGCTGTGATGTTGGCACTTACGGATTGGTTTAGAGTAGAAGCTCACTGTCTAACATAGGTGATAGGTATTGGAAAGTAATTGTAAACATTGTATACGTAGTTTTTAGTATAAAGACATAACACTGCCCCGGGGGCAGGCAGAGTGCCTGGAACTGTCCTGCTGGACGGACCTTGGCAGGGCAGGAGAAAGAATTTTATAGATAAGATACAATAAACAACCTTGATACTGAGAAATGAAGAGCTCTGTCTCCTTCTTCAAGTGCTGGGCTGGGAAAAGAGACTTTAGAACTCTTCTCGGGGTCACTCTGACCAGCGAGAGACCCCGACACTGAACCAGCCTTAGAGGAAGGAAAAAGCATCCAAGTGGGAGTGTGCCCCAGCTGTGCAGGTTTCAGCTGCTCCAGATGTGCGATGGAAATAGGGCTGCAGGTCTCCAAGTGCCACCCTCAGGAAGGTGCTCTCCTTGCTCCAAGGCTGCTGAGTGCACAGGAGGTAAAAGCTCAGGGTGGGGTCACAGTGTTGACACATTTGGTCTGTGCCATATGTGCTCAGCCAGGAACTGACTGGGTGTCACTCCCTGGCTCCTTTGTCTGCGGCTGTGATTGCTGCAAACCACAGCTGGCCAACTGAACTCCAGTCTGGAAAGGCACACCCATCCTTCATTTTGGTTTACATGGGTTACTCCTTTTTTTCACAGGTAATTTCCACTGAAAGTCTGTCTGGTGCATTACTGCAGCCACAGAGAAATCAATGCATCTCTCAGGACTTTAGCTAGTCAGAGTGACCCCAAGATGTGTTAGAAAGTCTCTTTCCCCAGCCCAGTGGTCAGAGAAGGATTCAGAGCTCTTCAGTTCTTGGTCTCAAGGTTGTTTATTATATCTTATCTATAAAATTCTTTCTCCTGTCCTGCAGAGGTCCACTCAGCAAGACAGACAAAGGCACTCTGCCTGCCCCCTGGCAGTGTTATCCTTTATACTAAAAACTACGTGTACAATATTTACAATTACCTTCCAATACCTATCACCTGTGTTAGACAGTGAGCTTCTACTCTAAACCAATCTGGGAGTGCCAACATCACAGCAGAAGATAGAGGCCAAGAAGAAGAAGGAGAAAGGCTGGACATGCCCAGATCCCTCCATCTTGCCCCCTGAACCATCATTCTAAAAAGCCCAAAAAATCTATTTTTCACCCCCTGATAAATTCACTCTCATTCTACTTAAACTGTCATGCCTTGTAGATCTTAATAAGGTTGGTAACTTGCTCCATGGGTCATAATCAAAACCACAGGCATTTTGGGCTCTGTGCCAGGGGCTCTGAGCCCCCTGGCAGGGGTCTTGGCCATCCTGGACAGCCAGAGGGATGTTCTGAATTCCAACATGCATCCATGTGAATTCCCAGCTGTACAGGAAACAGAGGGGAGTGTTGCCCCACTCCTGCCAGCCCCAGCCCAGCCCTTCCCTGTTGCTGGAACCGACCCAGGACGTTTTCTGGAAGCCAGCCCAGGGCAGCAACAAAGGGAAGGCGTTGGCCTCTGCCTGGGCAGTGCCAGCACAGCCCCTCAGGTTACTCACCTGGCACTGCCACCTGGGCAGGTTTATTAAGTGGGAAATGATTTCCAGGGCAGTCACTGATGCCAGGATCCAGCCTTGCTGCAGGAACCTTGCACTGCTGCCACCTCAGCGTGGCAGGATGGCTGCAGCAGGGCCAGGTGCAAGGGAAGAGCGACATGGGGCACATCAAGGCCTCTGCTGTGCTGTGCCCTGCCTCCCCAGCAGCCAGGTGGAAGAGGAGGCACAGCTTCAGAAACCCTGAAAAAGTTCCAATTAGGATTTATAAGAAAAGAGGAACTATCTAATTTAAAGGAGGGGAAAAAAAGGCATTTTTGAACATACTGAACATAGTATTTCCTACTTCTAGATTTTACTTTTTCTTTTGTGAAAGGGGAAGTGGAGGACACAAATAAATAAAATGCACCAGAGACCCACAGAAGTCTCCAGTGACCTCAGAGATAACTCAGCCCAAAGGTGAGAGATCCCCAGCAAATCCTGTGCCCTTCTGTTGTATTTTCAGGATCCCCTGGCATGGGGAGGAAAGATGAATCTGACTCCATCTGACTCCACGTTCTTAGAAGGCTAATTTATTATTATATTCTATTATATTCTATTATATTACATTATAGAATGCTATACTAAAACTACGCTAAAGAATAAAGATACTTACAGAAGGCTTAACAAGATAACAATGAAAAACCTGTGACACTCGCCAGAGTCCTGACACAGCTGGACTGTGATTGGTCATCAAGTCAAAACAATTCACATGAAACCAATCAAACAACCACCTGCTGGATAAACAATCTCCAAACCACATTCCAAAGCAGCAAAACACAGGAGAAGTAAATGAGATAATTATTGTTTTCCCTTTTCTCTGAGGCTTCTCATCTTCCCAGGAGAAGAATTCTGGGCAAAGAGGATTTTTCAGAAAATATGATGGTGACACCCCTCACCTACCCAAAGAGCTCACAGAGCTCACACCAGCGTGTCCCCTCCCTAGGACCAGCCAATCTCTCTTTCACAGATGGTGCCACAAATATTTAGGCCCAAGGTAAGCAAAACACACTTCCAAAGCACTGGTAGGAGGGATCAGGCAGCCCAGGTCCTGTTCCGGTGAACTTTTTCCATGAAGGTGTAACATAACTCTTCCAGGAGAAATTTGCCAGGAGCCATCAGTGAGAATTCCTGTACTGGCGAATAGCAAATTTCCAGAGATAGCTGCTTCCTCCCCATGCCTCATCCCAGGAAAAAATCAAGGCCAGGTTGCATGGGGCTCACAGCAATCTGATCAAATTGAAGAATCTGCTCATTGCAGTGACATCAGACTGGATGGCTTTTGAAAGGTCCCTTCCAACCCAAATCTTTCTGTGAGTCTCATTAAATCCTTTTGGTTAAAAACGTTCCAATAACCCCACCCTTTCTAGTAAATCCTAAAGGTGGACTCCTGTGCTTTCCTAATCGCCAACATATTAATCACTTTTCCAGGAATTCTGCAAGAGGAGACTTTGCAACATAAAACAGATTTAGGCAACATAAGCTGGAGCCAAGAGTATTTTGGCATTAAGGTTAGCAGCCGTGACATAACAGAATTAAACTATTAAACTATTAAAAGCGTTTAGGGTGTGGATGTAACTTGAAGCAAATTTAGGAAATCAAACCCAACAGGCTACCACATAACAAGGTAAGAGCTTTGTTTTGGAATCTTGTAGGGCCCCTGATTCTGATAAGAAGGCATCCAAGTAAAACAAGAAGAATTATGAGAGTAAAATCAATGTATACCCATCAAAGGTTAAGAACAAGTGCCTGCAGTTTCATGTGCAAGCACTCCTATTCCAGCTGTGAAAAGAATCATTAATTTATTTTTTTTTTAAAGCCTGATGGAGTAAACACACTTTTAACCAAATACTCATTCCTTTTCATCATACACCACCTTTGATAGGTGAAATTCCTCCATGACAGGACTGTTGGATGGTGTTCAGCAACTGAGACTCTGGGGAAAAAGAAAAAGTTGTTGTCTGGGCAGAGAAGCTGCTGTTGGAACATGCTGTGGTTTCCTACAAAAGAAGGATGCACAAATGATAAGAAGAAGGAATTAAGCCAGAAAAAGTCACTCTTGACCCAGTTGCTGTATTTAAGAGCAATACTACTGCTGAAGTATGGGTGTCTCTGGGTCTGGATTGAAGGCACTTGAGACAGTAATTCATGTTCAGACTCAAGTGTTTATTATTTCTTATCAGTAAAACAGTCTCACTACTGTGAGTTCTGCAGCTTTTTTTTAGAAGGCACAAAATGGCCAACAATCTCTTGTTACAAGGTCTTTTAAGACTAAACTATCCAATTAAGAGCTGACACCTGGATTATTTTCCGTTTTAACCCAATAACTGATCCCAAAGAGCTGCAATGCAGAATTTCTGCCCAATTACAAAATGCCACCCAAACCCAAGAAGAAGAAGGAAGAAGAAGCATGAAGAAGAAACCCAGGATGACACCCTGTGCCCTCCATCTTGCTTCCATCCACAACAGACTAACAATCCCAAAACCTAAATTTCTCACCAAGTGATACACCTACACTGCTCTCTATAATCTATTTCATACTTTTGTGGATTCTAGTCTACCTTGAAGTCCAGGAAACTTTCTCCATGAATGAGGGTCAAAGTCAGTGCTTCTGTGGGGGTCAGGGCACCCCAGAGCAGACAGAGAAATATTCCCTGTGCCCTGGCTTTCCACACTGAAGGAGTAAAAGCAGTTTAACTACAAACTCCATGCATGCCAGCAACTGGGCTTTCAAAAGCATGATTGTAGTGTCTTGTATAGCTCTCTGAGAGTCCCTTTGGAGTCACCTTATATTGGGAAAGAGGTTTGCTAAGTTTGCTTGGGCTCAAGCCATGGAAGAGGAGTAGCCAAAGAGTTACTGGGAAGGGCATCACTCCCAGCACAAGTGCTGTAATGTCTTCTGAGACAGAAGAGAAATAAATTACATTTCAGATGACAGGAATGCTGTAAAAACAACAACAACCAAAAACACCAAAACAAACAAACAAAGGAAAAAAAATAGGTAACAAAGGAAGCTAAGTAGGGATCTGCCTGATTAGCACTCCTCAAGTGTGAGAGGAGAGCTTGAGGCTGGGCCCTTCACCAGCAGTCCTGAGGCCATGCATTTCTGGCGCTTAAAGGATAACATTCCTGGGGGTCACCCAGGCAGGAGACCTGGGAAGAAGCAAAGTGCTAAAATGAAAACCTCACATTCCATTAAAAATCTCCCTCTGCAGTTGTTGTTCCCTCTGTGCCTCAGACTGAGCTGCATTTCTGTATTTTTACCAAGTAGCTTTACCTGTATCATATATCTTTGGGGTTAGCCAGACAAAGGGGAAGTAATAAATTGGAGCATATAGAACAAGATAATAAAATGCAGAAGTTTTATACTGCTGGCCCATCAGCCTGAGAAAATATATGAGATCTTGGCTCGAACAATGATCAAGAAACACATTAAGGAGCATTAATTCCTCTCAAGTGCTTTCTTGAAAAACAACTTCTCTTATCTTAGCCCCAAAGTTACCTCTGTCCCTTGCAAATTTCTGCCTTCATTCCAGCAGAAGGATGGCTATGATTTCAGTAGTAAAAAATTATTTGCAGAGATAACAAATCTATTGTAACTGAAATGACTGATGGACCCACTAATCTCAAAGGGAGGAAATTCACAGAACTTAAATTTCCCATTTTATTCATTTTTATGCATCTCTTCAGCAGTTCAGCCCACATTAGCAGTGACAGCGAGGTCACAAGTTCAAGACACACATACACCATTACCTGAACAAAGTTTTTTATGCTGTGAAATCTATCTCCTATCTGGGTTATAGGAGGAAACATGACCTGTGCTTCTAAAACTGGTTTTATATGGAGCCAAATAAATGATTTATCTATCTTTGACTTAATCAAAAACTTATTTCCACTAAGGGCTAGCCTCTGCCTCTTCTGGTTGAAACATCTGGACTATAACATCCTGCAAGGGAGTCTGTTGAACTCACAGCCAAAATTTCAGCCAGATAGGCACAAGCCAGCATTGAGTGAGAGTGCAGGGTGTGATTTGTGCCAGGGGAGTGCTGTTGTCAGTGCCAGAGCTAACTTGATGGAAGATGAAGTTCTGCCCTGCCAACATGAACCAGCTGAGAAACTGCTGTGGTATTTTCGGGGTCCCCGTCGTGGGGAGGAAAGATGAATCTGACTCCATGTTCTTAGAAGGCTAATTTATTATTCTATTCTATTCTATTCTATTCTATTCTATTCTATTCTATTCTATTCTATTCTATTCTGCTATCCTAAACTATACTAAAGAATAAAGAAAGGATACAGACAAAAGGCTTAACAAGGTAATAATGAAAATCTCATTACCCTCACCAGAGCCTCGACACAACTGGACCGTGATTGGTCATTAAGCCAAAACAATTCACATGTAACCAATCAAACAATGACCAGTTGGTAAACAATGTCCAAACCACATTCCAAAGCAGCAAAACACAGGAGAAGCGAATCAGATAATTATTGTTTTCATTTTTCTCTGAGGCTTCTCAGCTTCCCAGGAGAAGAAATCCTGGCGAAGGGATTTTTCAGAAAATATGACAGTGACAAACTGCTGCTGGCTCTGGGCCCCAGCACTCTTTACCTCCTCAAGGCCCTGCACAAGGACTATGGAAGCCCAGAAAGAGCAGCATTAGGCTCTTTAGAATGCAGTGTGCACATACAGCCCGTCCTGAACACCTCTCCACAAAAAGAGCAAGCCCTTCTCAGGCAGGGGCAACCCATCAGGTCTGTTGGCTCCCCTCAACTGTTTCCAAAACTGGGCTCCATTTATTGCAAGGAGCTGGCTGGCAGGTCAGGACTTCCAGGGCTGATTCTGGCATCCTGTAAAAATCACATTCCTACACAGCTCAGACAATGAGATCCATGGTTTTAATACAATAAAATGAAAATTCCAGTTTTCACTCTCTCAGGGCCTGTGTGAAACCAAGCAGGCAGTAAAAAGAGGGCACTGTACACACTTAAAAGCTAACTGTATCTTCAATACTGAAAATTGATATAGATTTAATTTGCCTTTTTTGCTGTACTTGAGAAACAGTAATGGGACACCCCACAGGGCTAATTTAATATAGTTTTGTGAACAAAGCATCTGCTTCACATCTCCAAGCAAATGAGTTTGAAGTCTTATACAGAGTGGATTGCATTAACCTTTCTAATTATTTTTCTCCTGAGAAAGCACTTCCAGATTTCTCCTGACAAAACATATTTCACTCCTGAAGTGTATTTACTGCCAATAATTAAAACAAAATTAGAGCTAATGCACACACAGTCTTGTAAAGCAGGCAGCCCAACAGCAGAACCACAAATGCTAAAGAGCCTTACAGCTCCACAAAGCCTTGGAGCAGCCTGTAAACACAGCTGATAACAAATTCCGCCCAGCACAAAATGCGTGCCAGCCACAGATTAAATAACCAAACCCCTGGAAGTTAAGGTCTGACACCAGGAGTGTGTTTAGTCCTCTCATTTAAAAAGCCCTATGTTTGTGCTAAATGCAGAGGCTTGACATGCTCCAGCAGAATGTCTGTGCATTCCAGCACAGCAAAGGATCAGTATTTAACATCAAAACAACCCTAGGAACATCCATGGGGTCTTTAAATGACAGACAGACAGTGTGTCCTCCCTCTCTGTCCCTACCCCAAATTGTGCACAGCTCTGTGTGATGCTGCTCCACAGGGCAGCTGAGACACTGGATGGTGCCTTCCTGTGATAAATAGGCACATATATTGGGAACTCAGCACATTCATAAAAATGAACTGAACCAAAGAAAAAGTGCAGCGAATCACCAGTGGCTGGTTCCTTTGAAGGGAAATGGAAATTGGAGATGGCACACTGGAAAGGATCACCTTTCCTCTGCCTCTGTCAATGCCTTTTACATGCCACTTGCATTTTTAGCTCAAATCTACAAAGGAAAAAAATCTTTTATAATGGCTGCATTGAGCTGATAAACAATGGAAAATTGCTGATTTGATTCTATTTAAAAGAAGCACAGAATTATTTTGGACTAGGCACAGTAGCACTGAGTTCTGTTTTAACTTGGTATAATTACAACTGGCCATTCATATGCTGAACTGACATCAAAGAACAATTTATTTTGAGTAATAGCCCATAACTCACCCTAACATATGTAATTAGAAATGAAATTTAATATGTGCCCAGGCTATTGAGAGAGAATGGGAAGTGCAGACTTTTGAATTCATACTGTGTAGGAACTGCTTAATAATATGACAGCTAAAGATGAATCACCCATCACAGTGCAAAAGATCAGGTAATACTAAACAACCAAACAAAAATCGAGCTGCTGAGCACAAAGGAAACACATTATAAACACTGTGGAAATTATACATGCCAAAGCTAAATTAATTTATGGTATAACCAAACCATTATGAGAAGAATATTTGCACATAGTGGTTTGTCCTGGTTCAGGGCAAATTTGGGAGATAAAAGCACCATATAGTCAACCAAAGACATGGTCATAGTCCTTTAGGTAAGCACCAAAGGACCATACCATAATGTACCAGGCAGGCAAAAAAAAAAAAAATCTGAAAATGCTGACCTGGAAACCTCCTATGTAAACAGGAAAGGGTGAGTGGAGTACAAATGTGCAAAAAGGCTTTCAACTGTTAAATTGCTGTCTTATGAAAAAACCTGCTGCCTGTGAAATACAGTGAGTTATCTGCTTCAAATAAAAGAAATGAAGTAGAAAAGTCACTGTGATAAAACATCTATATCAGGTAGCACATGGGGAACAGGTACAGCTCATGGCTAATAACTCCCCCTTTCTAAGCACTTTGTCCCTGTAGCTGCTGCACATTTTCTTGAGCTGGTGTCTCACTGAAGCTTTGGTAACTAATTGACAGTCTAATAATTCTGGTTGCATTTAATGGATTTACCACTTACCTTTGAATGGCTGCATTTAAATCTTTTTCATCCTGATCATTTCTCAATGTATTCTGTGATTCTGCCTCTCTATCCACCCCTCACATCACCTTGCTATCCACCCCCTGCGACAAAAATGCTGTTTTACTGAGACATTCAGGCAAGGGAGTACAGTGAACAGGAAGATTTCCCTTTGGGTTTAAATGTTGGGTTTGAGGGTTTTTTGGCTTGGCTCTTCTGCACTCTTCCCATTCTCCAGCTCTGAATTTGTTGGTCACCAGGACCTGTCACCAGCTCAAGCTGAAACAATACCTTGTGGAGGGCACCTTGGGACAGGAGATATGGGGTGGAAAGCTCCAAAGAACCAAATGAATTAAGTCACAAAAGGAAAAAAGGAGGACTTGAAATGTTTCTTGGTCCCTAGTAAATATGTCAATATATTTTGGAGGTAACCAGCAGTTGCTCTGGATTACTGAGCTTTCTGTAGCACTCAAAGTTCCATCAGAGCACTGCCAGAGCTGCCTGTGCTGAGTGTAGGGACCACACTTCCAGGTCTTTTGGTTTAGTTTATTTTTAAAAGTTGCCTTCTGAAGTTACCTCTGCTCTTCCTCTTTACTCAAATGCATTTGACCAAACAAATGTCAGCAGGCAAAAATCTAATTCTGTGGAAGACAGAGAGCAAGAGCCAGCTGCATTGGTTTTAGCCAGCTGGGAAAGTCTCCAACAGCCAGGGTGACTTCCCTGCTCTTTGCTCTTCCTTCTTCACATGACTTTCTGTGAGCTTTAACAGGACTACAGGGCTGTATTCATGTATATGTATATATTGTTATATATATTACATATATAATAATATATAATATATAATATATACATAAAATATATAATTATATAATAATATATATAATACATTAATATATATATATAATACACACATTATTCTTATATACACTTTAAAATTAATCCCATACATGTGTGTAGAGATATAACCTGCTATACAATCATAGGTTATATAGTAATATGTAGTATAGGTTATATAGCAACCATGGTTAACCCTAATAAATGTTAATAATGATCCACTGGTTGTACATAAACACAATATCAAGGCCACACACACAAGAGGCTCCTTTACCCACCACTGTTAATGAAACTGCTACTTATAGAAAACATGTTTGTTTGTGTGCTCATGATAAAGATTGAGTAATGAATTCCTCAGGGTTATTTCAGGTTCACACACATGCAAAAACTTAAAGTGCTTACACAGCTGCACCTGGACTTCTTCCCTTCTGTTTGGCAGCCAGGAGCTATCCTGGGCTCTGAAATAGTCTGTCTTGTTTAACATTAACGTTAAGCAATGCAAACAGCTAACAATATCCCACAGTTAGCCATAATGCTAAGATACACACAGCACTGAGGAACCCTCACTCTCCTTGTTTGCAAGGATAATTAGGCAATTGTAGACAGGGATATACAGGGCCATTGTTTGCCTGGTTTTCAGGTCACTGGAGTCCCACAGAAATAAGGAAGACTGACCATTGCCAGATCCATTTCAACAGGCTGAGGAAATCTCTTAAGTCTCCATCACCCAAATCATGACTGAGAAGCTTCAATTTCCATGGACATCTCCCAGCCTGCAGCTGCTGCACAGGGGTGGCAAAGGGAAGGCAAATAATGGAGCAAAACCCTCCACTTAACATCTCTGGGGACATGTGGGACCACAGACACACTTTCAGCTGATAATGAGAATGAGCAC
The DNA here is from genome assembly GCF_000277835.1 of Geospiza fortis. NCBI lineage: Eukaryota > Metazoa > Chordata > Aves > Passeriformes > Thraupidae > Geospiza > Geospiza fortis. The sequence continues at coordinate 6,565,381 of NW_005054326.1, read as the reverse complement.
TAGGCTGATGTAATGCTCTTCAGCAGACACTGCATCCAGTTCACTCCTGGCATGGATTGAATCACCATGGAATGTGGTGTTGTGAGGTCCCCAGGACGAGGTGAGAGATGAGAATTTGACTCCAAGTTCTCAGAAGG
>NW_005054326.1:6557537-6565217 GCF_000277835.1 Geospiza fortis | reverse complement strand
TATCATATCATATCATATCATATCATATCATATCATATCATATCATATCATATTATATTATATTATATTATATTATATTATATTATATTATATTATATCAATTATATGCTATACTAAAACTGTACTAAAGAAAGAGAAAGGATACATCAGGAGGCTAGAAAATAATGAATAATAAAAACCCATGACCGACTCAAAGATTCTGACACAGCTGGCTGTGATTGGCCATTAATTAAAAACCATTCACATGTTTGGATAAACAATCTCCATGATGCCTGAGAAGCCAGACCAGATATGATGACACCTCAATACACAGCAAATCTCTAAACATGATTAGGTTGGAGTACCCTGAAATGTCTTTGGGAGCTGATATCATCCCCTCCTCAACAACCATTCAGTAATTTGCCCACATTGTTTATAGGTATTTCAAACAGCACTGATCTTAAAATTGATCTGTAAAGGATTCCAGTTGGTAATCCCCCTCTATTGTGAAAAACAAACATTTTTCTCTGTCTTTTATCAGTATTTGCAGCTTGCCTTATCACGTATCTGAAGAAGTCTGTGTCATGTTGGGGGAATTCCCACAGGCCTAGAAGATTTCAGGCAGAATCCCACTCTGTAATTCCCCCTTATCACATAACAATACACAAGATATGAACAGCCTGTGCATTGACTAATGATTCCTGGCAAGAAAGAGCAAGCTTTTCCCTTCCAGGAACAGAGCAGGAATATAAATTCTTACTTTCAAACCACAAACCCATCAAATCAATCATCTGTGAACATCAATTTTATATATATATATATATATATATATGGAAAACAACCAAAACAACCACCAACCCAGAATGAACACTGACACTGTTGTCTATGTCAGGGAACATCATTTCATGTCTTGCTTAAGTGGTCACCAGGTTCCTTCTGTTTGCTTGAAATATACACTAAACACCTTAACTCAGAATCAGAAATGAGCAATACAACAAATGTTCAGTATCCATTTCAAGATAAACAGGAGAAAAACAAACTACATAATGAGAGAAGACACCGCACTGTCATAATTTGTTTTTCTGGAAGTACATGGTGTGTGGCCTCTCTCTTTAGCACTGTACTTTCAGGCTAGTGGTCACATTCTGCTCCTCTTTTCCCTTTCAAATTCTCCCCTCCCATAGGCACGTGCTATTCTGTACAGTCATAGCTGTCAGGGCAACATCCAAAACCCATGGATTAATAGAAGTGTGAAATTACCTTCGTCATTTGACACTGCAGAACAATTTAGGTGGACAGAAATATTATCCTATCAACTCAACACTGAGTTATCCTTCTGCTGGTACAGCCAGTTACTTGTTATCCCTGAAAAATGGCTCCCACTGGCATCTGTGTCCAGCATCTTGCCCCCAGGCTGGTGATTATAACTGGAGAAAGCTGCAAGGGAAAAGCAGTAGCCATCCAGTTCCTCAAACATCATGTCCCAAAGCTCACTTTCATTTCTTCAATCACCAGCCAGCTTCTCAAAGCTTTTCTTTATGTAACCTGCCAGAAGCATGGCCTGAGGCTGTGCAGTATCTGAGCAAGAAAGCTGAGACTGCATTCAAACAACCTCAAGAAAGAGAAGAGGCTTTGAGGATGTGCATGTTTTCTCAGGGGAAATCTGTTGTTATCAGCTTTGACGACAAAGTTTATTTATCAACTGCCTAAGCAGGCTGCCTGATGTTAGCAGATAGGGTTAGAGATCCTTTTGAAAGGCACCTGGGCTGTGGTGTATCTGCTCCTGCCAAATACAGGCCTCCATGTCTGCAATTCCTGTCAACTGTTAAATCCCACAGTCAGCATTGTGCAGAGGGCAAATCAGCCAATTCAGTTCCTTCAAGCTTTAATAGTTGTGAATCTTGAATTCTGAGGGGACAAGAGCACACGAGTGCCAGTGCCCCCCCTGGTCCAGCAAAGTGCCCAAACTGAGAGGGGCCATCGCTGCCCATGCAGAAGAGCTTTGTGTTATTCAGAATACAAGGCAGTCCCAGCATCCATGACCACAGCGCTTCTGACACACTGCACACCCAACTCACAGGCAGAATCTTATCTCAAATCTTTCTTAGGGAAGTTCCATTCTCAAAAGTTATTTACTCTTTCAAGACTTCCTACTATGCTCCTCTCCTTACATTGCTATTTATTTCCTAAACCACAAACTTGCATGTACTTGAAAGACATATTTGCTAACAGACTTCACAGTGCATTGTCTGATTGAAAGCAAGATTTCTCATAAAGCATTGAGAGTAAAACTGTTTCCATGTCAGGAAAAGACAGTAGCAGGCTGTTAGCACTTTCATGTGAAATAACAAAATGCACATCCATAATTTCTCTAGGTTCAAATAAACACTGTGGTGAATATAGTGACATGAGACATCTGCCAAGTCCACAATACATTTCTTGTACTAGAAGCTTGTAGTCTATCTGAATGAGAAAACAGAGAACTCCACCTTCTGAAAAGCTGCAGCACTGACTGCTACTGAAAGAGCTAATGTCAAAATAAAAAATGTCTTAAAATACTTTCTCCATTACAGTGGGTGGAAAACTAGTCCTTGAAAGTACAGAGCTATTATCACTTTCCCTAATGCCTGAAAATGAAAGGAAAGGATCCAAAAGACTGAGAATTAACTATTTCCACCTGACACCAGTGTTGAATGCTCTTTTAAGGCAGAAGAGTAAGCATCAGCCCTGATGAGAAGTGAATCAAAAAGCCTGGATGAAAAAGGCAGATGTTAATGTTGTGAAGTAATTACATCTGGAATTCCACACATGTGAGGTGTTCAGGTTTCCTTGGCCTTCAGCAAGGTCAGAAGTTAAAGCCAGGAGAAAACTCCCAGTGGGACAGCTGTATGTTACCAGTGCATCCCCTTTCTTAAGAGATTTTGCTTTTAACCACAGCTGAGTTCCTCACATAACAACTCTCATCCACTACTGAGCCACTTAAATAAAGATATCAATTATTAGCCACATAAAAGGCTCCAATCGTTGATCCAGAAAATCAGCTTAGTCTTCCTTGGCTGTTGCATGAAGTCAATTATGCAGATGTGGGGCACTGGCAGAGAAAGCCAAACTCTGCAGAAACACTGTAAATATATTTACTTAGCTAATACGCCAAAGCTTACCCGGCACGAATGGCACCAAAATTCAGCATATCAAGCTCTTGTATTGCCACCTCGTGGCTGATGCACGTATAACTTGGCTTTTCCGGGAGAAAAGTGGATCAGGAATTCCTTCTTTTGCATAAGGGAGTGAATGCTGGCACAAATCCAAGCAGAGTTTTAAACTGAGTTATATTTAATAATGATAATTTGCAATGGAATGAGGATCTTCTCTGAAAGAATAGGAATCAAATACTGGGTGAAAACTCAGGCATGAAGTGGAAACTTCAGCAAACACCTCACCCATGATGTGCCAGCTCTGCACTTGTCCCTCAGCCTGGCACTCTTCCTGGGGGGACACAAAAGACAACAGTGCCACTAACAAGTGACTTCAAAATTATTCCAGCTAAGTAACCTGACTGGGAAATTCTTTTAATAGTTTCCAAGACCCCAGGTGATTTGATATTCAATTCACATAGAGAGAGTTGTGGTTTACAGGAAATGTTACCTTTCTTTGGGAATGACATCCCACAATACTGTAAGGGCTGGGTTTGATTATATCTGCATCTACCTGAGAATAGTGAAGGGCAAAGGAGCCATGGGCTCAGTGAAGAGCAAGGAGGAAAATACAAGTGGAGGGGTGCCTGCCACTGGAAGTGCCATCAGCTACTGCCCAGAGAACTGTATGGGTGCTCCCCAGGCTCCACCCACGCCTTTCATACCAGCATTTTATATTTACTCTAATTTCACATAGCAGTCCCCTGAACTGTCCAAGTAATTTCCTTCAAACCACCAAGAAGTTTATACACCTGCACTGGCAAGCAGAGGAGTTTCAGCTTTCATATTTACTTTTATATTCTGAAAGCAGAAGGGTTTTCTCTTTTCCACCAGCATCATCCAGAATACTAAATCAGCCAGGATAAAGGATTCATTCTGAACAACTGGCTTAGAAAAATAAACATTTGTATTCTCATTATTATGCCTCGTTAATTCTTGTTCTAATCTGTGTTATTTTTCCAAGTACATTGCCATGAAAATAATGATCCTTTCATGACTATTCTATTTATCATAATGGAAGCTAAGCCTTTACTATCAGTTCTGGATTTCCTTGTGTGTAAATACTTTCAAAATGCCTGAAAAAATAATTTACTTACAAGACTATAGTAAATTGCTTTGGGATTTATAGGAAGACAATCACACCTAAAGATTGATGATTTATAATGCAAAGACTAAGCACCTTAATCATCTCCAACTGCATCCACATTTCTTCTACTTAGGCTTAGCCTGTCTCCTAATGGGATTTAGTCCCGAACACTTCCTACTTTCCCTGGTTACATTACTGGTATCCCATTATGCAGCCAAGAGAGATCACCCTTGGCTTTGCTTTAATCTTTTAAGTGAATGGTTCTCAGAATGAATAATTTGACCATTACAGTGGCAAAATAGTCACAAAAGTTTCCTCAGTTATGTCACAAGCAAATACTTTGTTAGTGATGATACCAACCCATAAGCTTTGGGGGAAAGATCCCATGTGCCTATACATATTGTGTAATTACCTAAATTTCATGGGAGACGCAGAACTTTCTTCCCAAGACTTTTCTCTTATTTTCATATTAGCTCCATGCATGACTGTTAGTGGAGAATGGGGAGATTTTGGACTTAGGATACTGTCATGTTTAAAAAGGCTGTGTAAAAAAAGAATAATTGCTGAAAGCTAACAAACCACAAATAATAACATTGTCACAACAGTATTTTAAAAATAAGGTGCATTTTTATAGTTGATTCTGGGTCTGAGGTTGTCTTACAAACCCAGTATTGAAACTGAATTTGATGGAGTCGAAAATCAAGGACAAAAGCAGCTGTCAGCTGCAAACCCCTGGGTTGTTGTAAAGTAAAAAAATATTATTTAGCATGGAGAAATATGAAAGCATATTCCACATTAATTGGTCTGGTGTTTGAAGGATGGATATTAAATCTAAAACAAGATCAATATGGCATAAAGACCAATTAAAAACAGATATGCACCTATCAGAGGACATGAAGAGTGGTCCATGAAAAAGAAACAAAATTAAACAATCAATTACAGCAGAGAAAGAGAGGAGAAGAAAGGAACACACAAGCACCAAATACCCCTGGGTGGAGAGAGGTGAGGAAATAGGGAACAAGCTAATTTTCAGGTGAAAAAGATGACAAGAAAAAAATTAGATATACTGAAAAATAAGATCAAATGAAATAAAATAAATGTGAGGGAGGGTGACAAACCACATCAAAGGAAAACTATTTGTTCAAATGCTCTAACTAATCAGAGAGATAAAAGCTGCAGAGGGATTAAGGACTGCAGAAAACAACAACAGTCCTCTTGCCTACAGACACCACAGAGCCAGGCTACTCCTTAGATGTACATTGAAAGCAAATGCTTTTCACACCCCTCACAAAGAAAAAAACCCTCAGAGTACAGCATAAGCAATAAAAGGAAAAGAGGTGTATTGGTATGAGGTGTGCTCTGGAAGGCAGTGGGCACAACCACAGCATCTGCCATCACCAGGTGATTATCCCAGCACCAGGGAATTTACTGGAGAGGGGCTGGGGGAGGTGGATTCTAAAGCTTGTGCTGATGTTGTGGAGCTTTATGCTGGCTCACCATCCCAGCAGCCACAGGCTGTCCCTGTGAAATGAAAGCAGAAGTACAGGAGACATGAATAAAGAACAAAATGGCAAAAATTAGCTCTGTAACAGAATTAACTGGTTCATTGTTGGTAACACAACACAGCATCTCAGAGATTTCAAAGTAAATTTCTGGTCCTTCACCAGTTCAATCACCCTTCTCTGGACACGCTCCAGCACCTCAATGTCGTTTTGAAAGTGTCATGAAGGGCCCAAAACTGGACACAGGATTTGGGGTGTGGCCTCACCAGTGCTGAGCAGAGGGACAATCACTGCCCTGGCCCCGCTCTTGCCAACAGAGGCCAGGATGCCACTGGGCTTCTTGGCTACCTGGGCCCACTGCTGGCTCAGGTTCAGCTGCCCCAGGCTGATTTTCCCCAGGCAGCTTTCCTGTAGCATGGCAGGGGGCTGTTGTGAGCCAACAAGGGAAGAAAAAGGGATTGTGTGAAGCCACTGGCCCCTTCCAGCACAAAGGAATCAAACCATCTGCTCCAGATGGGCATTTACCTGAACCTACAGCAAGGAAGAACTTGTCATAGTCATTGTTTTTGCTAGCACTTAAATAGGAATAGAGTGCGCTAGAGAAGAGGAATTTCAGCTGAGTGTGAAAGCGGTGCATGGAGAACATTACCAGGCCCATTATGAGACAATGGCTGGTTTTTGGGATGTAGTGTGTCAGAATTACTCTTCTTATCAGTATTATTTGGAGAGTTAATAAGCTAAACTTTTCTAAGTCTGCACAGTATTTCCATTTATTGATCTTCCCATTGTATTATCACCTCTACATATTGCTTCTAACACAGAACGGCAAAGATTTTGACAATGCCTACAGAGTGCTTGCCATTGTCTCAAAGGTAACCAATGGCCAACTGAGCCCCCTTTCCAGCCAGTGAGAATCTCACCAGACTGCCACAGCTCCTCAAACATGATGGAGTGGCTTCGACATTTCATCCAACCAGTCCCCTCATGTCCTGTGAAAGCACCTGACCATGTCCTATGGACCTGTGCACCTCCAGGTGTGACCATGTTCACAGGGGTCTTAGGATGAGGGAAGAGACGAGGATCTGACTCCATGTTTCAGAAGGCTTGATTTATTATTTTATTATATATATTATATTAAAACTATACTAAAAGAATAGAAGAAAAGGTTTCATCAGAAGACTGGCTAAGAATAGAAAAGCAAGAATGATAACAAAAGCTTGTGGCTCAGACAGAGAGTCCGAGCCAGCTGTGCCATGACTGGCCATTAATTAGAAACAATCACATGAGACCAATCACAGATCCACCTGTTGCATTCCACAGCAGCAGATAACCATTGTTTACATTTTGTTCCTGAGGTTTCTCAGCTTCTCAGGAGGAAAAGTCCTAACGAAAGAATTTTTCAGAAAATATCATGGTTCCCTAGACAAGCTCAAAACTCATCTTCTCCTGCAGGAGGTGGTTCATGCTCCTCACCCTTACCTTTCCTTCTGCAACTCTGCCGGGGTGCTTGAACACCTGCCAATGCAGACTGAGGCAAAAAAACCACTGCATACCTCAGCATTCTCCCCATCCCAGGTGTTCCGTCGCCCTGCAGAGGGCCCATGTTTCCTCAGCATTCCTTTTATCACCCACAGCTGCCCACCTCTATCTATGGCTTGAGCCGCCTCTTCCCAAGCAGATACGTAACATAGCTAAAAATTTCTAGGAATATAGATAATAAATTCTGGTAACATAACTAATTCTGCGGTGTAAGTTCTAAAGCCCCGGTGTGACCAACTCAGGCAGGCGGTACCCGCTCGGCCAGGCCGATTCCCAGCGCCGGAACTCCCGGTATTCCGGGCTGGGAGAAGCGCAGCGGAGCAGGAGCCAACGCACGCCGGTTCTGTCGCATCTTTAATGCGGCGGAGAAGAGCCTGCA
>NW_005054326.1:6554884-6556777 GCF_000277835.1 Geospiza fortis | reverse complement strand
CCGCGCTGCAGGCCTACGACTTCCTGCACCTCCACCGGCACCACGGCTGCCGCATCCAGCTGGGCGGCCACGACCAGATGGGAAACATCATGTCCGGATACGAGCTCGTCACCAAGTACGGCGGGAGCGCGGGGCGGGAGGGGATGGGCAAGGTGTGGGCAGCGGGACCGGGGGTGTCATTGTCACCCTGTGCTGGGCACTGGTGAGGCCGCAGCTCGAGTGCTGTGTCAGTCCTGGGCCCCTCAGTCAGGAGGACACTGAGGTGCTGGAGCAAGTCCGGAGAATGGGCTGCCCAGGGAGGGGGTGGAGTCGCAGTCCCTGGAGATGTGTAAGGAAAGATGCACATGTCCTTTAGTGCCATGCTCCAGGTGACATGACGTGCATGGACTGCCCAGAGAGGGGTGGAGTCGCAGTCCCTGGAGATGTGTAAGGAAAGATGCACATGGCCCTTAGAGCTATGCTCCAGGTGACAGTCACAGGTTGGACTCGACAGTCTCAAAGGTTTTGCCCAACCTCACCAATTCTTGTGATTCCATGACAGAATGCCGTGTGACTTGGTGCTCACAGTCTTTAAAGCAACAAGAGGTTTGGCCACACACAAATCCCTGTGATTTAAGAGGAGTAATTGATTGGCCTGACCATTAATTGGACCATTTTGACCAGGTTTATATGAATTTTTAAGAAAAATAACAGGTTCTTGTATTAGTGAATCCAAGAACCAAAATCAAACAACCTGAAGCATGGGACAAAAGCGAGGCAAGTCTGCCAGCATACACATCGTGGTGTAATCACGCCAAATATGATTATGAGACATTGCAGTATATAACATATAAACTACTTAAAGGACATAAATGTCTTACAAGCATACAAAATAACTTAAAAACTTATGGCGCTGGTTCTTTCCCCTAAAGTCCTCTTCACACAACAGTGTTCTGGCGTACTTTTGTCCATCACCCCCATCTTTATATCAAGGATAGAATCTTGCAGAATGCTTGTATTTTAGTCAGCTTTACCAAGAGATGATTTATTTTTCTTAACATGCAGTGACTCTTCTTTCTCAGGATGACAGGAGCAGAGGTGTTTGGAATTACTGTACCTCTTATTACCAGTACTACTGGTGATAAACTGGGAAAGACTGCTGGAAATGCAGTTTGGCTGAACAGGGAGAAGACTTCTCCTTTTGAGCTCTATCAGTTTTTTGTCAGACAGCAAGATAACGTAGTTGAAAAGTAAGTTTTTTTCCATCTTGCTTTTTGTCTTTGTTCCTAAAACCTGATTCTAACTGTTCACTGTAACTGCTTCATTTAATTATGTGCAACAGAAGCTCCATGTAGAAGTATGTGTTAATTATAACTGTTGATGAAATAAACAGGCATGACTGGTTCTTAAGTAGACAGGATAGTGGAACTTCCATATGCACCAGAAAATTAGAAGAGGGATGACAGAGGTGTGAAGCAATAATGCATTTTGTTCTGCCTATAAGAGAGTCATTGGGTTGACTCTCTTATATGGCATATTAGTTTTAGTACTGTAGCGTCAGTTTTTTTCAGTACACTACATTACTACATGGATTTTAATTAGTTCTTCTGTGTTCTTTTCTAAATCTGTTTTACTTTAAACATCAATAGCACTGTTAAATCTGAGCTACTTCCCTTTCATATTGGGACCTGCCTTATAACCTACTTACCTCTCTGAAAGGTTTATCCCCTGATAATTCAAATCCATGTTCTAATCCCAAACACCTTTCAGACTGAAAAGAAGGGTATGTGGGTACTTAAGACTAAAATATTTCAGCCATTCAGACTTTTTACCAGTAAAGGTACCTTTAATACACTGCATGGGACTGGCAGCTCATTAAAATGGACTTTGTTGTAACAAGTAGGCTTAGGGTGC
>NW_005054326.1:6514288-6554861 GCF_000277835.1 Geospiza fortis | reverse complement strand
CCAATACAAGTATGCTTCTGTCCCATGATGGCCACAGACTAACAGTGGGATTTTGCATTACCATATTGTGGGTCTCCTAGGATAAATACTAAACCTTGTTAGCTGACACACAATTCCAATAAATCCTATAAAAGTTTCAAGAGGAAACAAAATTGTTGACTGGAGTACAAGCTTCATAAAAGCATCTGACACTATCTTATGCCTGAAGACTTGATCTTAGGCAGAATATTAAGTAAAATGTGAGTTTTAAAGATTAGATTGAAAGCACAGAGTATCTTAATATGTATTTCTTAAATTAACTAAGAATCATTTTCATGCACTTACTGAAGTTTGAATGACCAAGGCAGGAAATCTGTAATGATGGCTATACAGACAAAGTATTTTTTTCCCTGCTCATAGATACCTGAAACTATTCACCTTCCTTCCTCTTGAGGAGATTGCCCACATCATGGAAATGCATGCTAAAGAACCTGAGAAATGGGGCCCTCAGAAACGACTGGCTGCTGAAGTAACTAAGCTTGTCCATGGTAGAGAGGGGCTGGAATCTGCTAAGAGGTAAAGCAGAGTTTGATTTATCGAGCAGTTTTGTTTCAGATTTCTATAGGAATTCTCCATAGCTTTTCAGGGACTATTTTAATACATTAACTTGTTGCTTAGATGTTAGAAGAGAAAAATGTGTAATAATCCTGTAGACTTAAAAATACACTGCAAATATTAAAAAAATTTGCAGGGCAGTAGAGTACAATTAAAAGTGGGGGTGTATTTAAAGTATTTTTGTTAGTTTGTGGGCTCCCAAAAGAAGGGGGATGGAATCTGATGGGTAGCACTTTGTGTGAAAAGAAGACTAGCTCTGTATTTTGAATGCTCTTTGTTCTCACAGGTGCACTAAGGCCCTTTACTACAGCAGTGTGGAAGCACTGGAAGAAATGTCTGACCAAGAGCTACAGGAACTTTTCAGACAAGCTACTTCTGCTGAACTGCTGCTTGAACCTGGCATGACTGTTCTTGACTTGTGTCGCAAAGCAAATGCCATTCCAGATGGACCTAGTGGGTGAGTTCTCACCTGTGCTCGTGGCTAATTCCCAAAACGGTATTTGCCCTTCTCAAAAGGTGTAGTAGAGGCTAAGGTTGGTTTCAGTCACTGTTGACCTGGACTGGAAATGAAGTGCAGAAGAATTAAAATGTATTCAAGTATGCATCCAACATCAACCAAAAAAACCCCACAAAAAAAAACAAAACAAACAAAAAAAACCACCCCAAATGAACTCTCATTTCTTAATAAATACCTTTCTCTTGCGAGTAACAGTTTTTTCTGTTTTGTTTTTAAGGTACCGGAAAATTACAGATGGAGGAGTTTCAATAAATGGGAATCGTGTAACTAATCCTGAGACTGTTCTTATTCTGGGACAGCATATTCTGAAGAATGGAGTATCATTACTTAGGGTTGGAAAGAAAAATTACTACATTATAAAATGGCTGCAGTTGTGACAACAGATTATCTCCCTAAAAGGACAGGTCTCTGACTCTGCTGCTTGAAGATGTACTTGAAGATATTTCTGTACTGTGTATTACTACACAGCTCACAGACTGCCCAACACTTCTTTTTCAAAATGCACCAGAGTTCAAATAAAGGAGCTGAGTTATACCACTGAAGAGATTGTAGATACTCTGCCTTATTCAAAGCACCATTCATAAGGATCTGCATTAGAAGAAAATGAAAAGATTCATTTCAAAGTCCAGCGATGGAGATGTACTTCCCCTCCTGTAACAGCCCTCTGCGTTGTAGAGGAACAGTGGCCAGTTACTCCACAGGATAACCCACAGGAAAATGAGCCAAAGCAAACTCAAACCCACTCCTTCTTACAGCCAGTGAAAGAAACTTTGCTGGAGGCAAAGACAACCAACCTGTGGTCATGTTTCCCTGAACAGGTTTGCTTTGAAGGAAGCTGCAGAAAATTCATAATAAAAATTCATGATAAATGATTAGGCACTAATGTAAGTTGGTTCTTGGTTATGTATGGGGACACATTGCACCAAAGTTTTCCAGCCTTCCTGTGGGAATACATAGCAAATTCACTTTTGAAATCTGAAAGTACAGAGCCTTTCAAAGCTTAAGTCAACCTAATGAATCCCTTTTAGGTCTTCTCTGTGCATAGTATGACTTCCATGGGGAGTGAGAGTTGTTCTACTTCTTTAATCCTATGAATGACATCCATGCTATCCAGCATTCCTTGTTGAAGGAATATCATGGTACTAGTTCTGTAGGCTCTGCAGTCAGCTGGAAGATAGCACATTGTACCAGAAGATTTGGAGCATGTACATGAAAGGTTTTTTTTAATGTTAGCTGCCCAGGAGTTGTGGTGAACAGCACCACAAGGATGTCTGGACCAGGAAACACATGAGGGAAGCTGAAGTGCTTTGCAGTGTTGCTTTCAAGGATCAGGCCTCACTCTGAGGCCACGGAGAATAATTTCCTGGTCCATGAAATCTTCAATACAAATTTGCGGTGACAGCAGCCACAAGGGGGAAAGCCTTAATCTTACCTTCTGGAATGTGGTTACATATTCTAGAGTTGGGTGGGGAGTTTGTTACTGTTTTAGATATCTTTCCTATGTTTCTTTTTACTTTATAAACTTCATGCTGATTTCATTTGCACCATGACTCAAGATTTCAGCAGTAATAAAATATAGTGGCTTGCTTGTTATAGATGACAGTTTCTTCTGACAATGGAACTGAAATAATGGCACTTTCAAAAGCTCAGCATGTTCTCAGTGTTAATTTCAGTTTCCAGATCCTACTTATCTGTCTCATAATGAAACATCTCTAGCCTAATCTCTATTACATAACAAAGAAAAGTAATTGAGTCATTTCTACCTCAAAGAAAGCACATAGAAGAAAAGGGGGAAGGGAAGGGGAAAGTTCATCCACCTAACACAGCCACCTTGTTCCTTAAATGACAGAAGCATTGGAGCAAATCAGAAACATGCACCTGGGACCAAAATGCTCCAGTACACACCCACATTCACCTCCAGAGAAATACAGCAGAGCCCATTTGAGAGTTTCTGGTAACAGGAAAATTTCCAGGAATAAGTAGTGTTTTATGTCTGATCTCTTTCCTGCCTGTTTTCTGTCATCACCAAATGGTGCAGACACACATATATATCCACCTCTAATAAATCAGTAAATTTATTTCTTAGCAAAAACAAATAAAGTTCTTTGCATGCAAGGTTTCTAATAAGATTCATAAACCCCAAGAAATTTAGTCCATGCTTGCCTTTGACCAAGTCCTAGCACTCCAAACCCTACCCTGACTCTTCCCAGAGAAACAGCTGGATAGCAGCACCACTTTCCATGACCATACAGGACCATCACAACTGAGCATTTGAACACTTGGATCAGGGATGACTGGAAAAATCATCTATTTCTTTCTTAGCCTGGTCTTAATTCTTATATACAGGTATGTTCATATAATCAGAAAGAGATTCTCCAAACGTGTTCAAATGTGAACAAGGAGTAATTAATATTAAAGTATTTAACATGGTTAGACATGCATGATTTAAAAGTGCAAAAAGCAAAGTAATTATTTGGGCAAGATATTTAAAAAAAACCTAAAACCAACAAAGTAAAAAAGCTCCACCAAAACCATTTGTACAGCACAACCTGGAAGACTTGAATTTAACCTTATTGTGGCACCTGCTAGTCAAAAGGTTGAAAGGGGATGCAGCAGGTAAACTCAAAACTATGGGAGCATGAAAGCATCTTCACTAGTTTAAAGAGTGTCATTGAGCACAAAACCATATCCAAGTGTATTAAACTTTGAGGAACCAATCGTCTCGCTCTCACCTCAAAGCAGTGTTTAATTAGCAACAAAAAGCAGATGCAGTGGAAATCCTCAGTGACTACAAGGAAACACCAGCTACTCATTGCTCTCACAGCTGAGGGAGAAAACTGCAGAAAAAAAATTACCCAGGCTAATTCCATTCAAGTTCCCAACAGGGGCACAACAAAGTAGCAAGTTCTCCTGTCCTGGTCCATAAAGCAGGGATCTGAGTTTCCCATATCCAATCTGGCATCTGTCATTCATCCACAAAGCAAAGAACAAAGGTAGGTTTTACACAAGGTCTGCTCCGTTTACTTCAGAGTAAGGTCTGAAGCACACAGACGCCACCACCCCCTCTACCCATCTGTTTCACTAAGTAAAATTTGAACCTGACTACTGAATACAAACTGCTCACATCAGAGGATACTGTGTTTTAGTTACAGCAGGACTACAACAGCTCAGGTATCAGCATCAGACATTTACTGATCTGAACTTGGCTACAGGGGGTTTTCCCCTCCGTGATTCTCTCCCCACTGGAGAGCAAGTTAGCTAAAACTCATGCATTGGTGACAACATTTTTTCCAAGTTTAAATTAAACAGGTGATCTAGAAGACAGTTGTAAACCATCAGTCTAATCTGGGAATTTTTCAGTTGCTGCCCTCATTAGGCTTCTTCCACAGCTTTCCCACACTTTGTTTTAGTGCTGGTAGTAATAGTGGCATTTGAAGTATTTTAGCTCAGTTCTAGAACAGCAGCCTGTCTACATTATGAGTTATGGAACTATTCAAGAATGCAGAATTGAGTGAGAACAACTGAAATCATAATTAAGGTTGTAAACATATAGGTACTTATACTACTAATTTACAAGTGCATGTAAGTCCTGCCACCAGAACTACAAGCCAGTCCAAAACTATTTCTGGAGTGATTAATTTTGTGTATTATCTGTTTATTAAATAACAGGATTGTTACAGCATGGACCTTCAAAGTCTTGCATTAAGGATTACAAATCAAGTTCATTTCTTGGCACTCAAACATTATCAAATTGAAACTTTTTGTGAAACTTAAACAAAAAAAGTCGTAACATTTCAGAAACCAAATTAACACTGGAAATTTCACGTGACATTACAGAGCCAGGTATCACTTGCAAGAATTTCTTCAATAAATGAAATTCACTTGCTTTATGCAGCATTTCAAAACTTTACAAATCAGAGTATTTCTTCACAAAGAGACTGTTGACTGAACTTTTAGAGAGTTAAAACTTAGGTAGCAGATCACTTATGGACGGCACTACCTTGTTGAAAACCTCTTGGATGTTGAAAGCAAGAGAGAGAGGTGTCAGGTGAATACCAAACAGAAATGTGATGCTTTTGACAAAACTTAAAAAGCTTTCACTGATCACCAAATTGATTTAAAAAGTGGTTTGCACTTCAGTCATATTTCTTAAATCTGAGAACTACCATCCCTGGATACAATGCAAGATAAAAGTACCTCCTTTGTATTCCTTACACGTAATGCATACACCATGACTTCTTAGGCTGTTTAAAAATACACCATATGTATTTCTGTGTTCTGCATTAATTACCTCAGATCATACTTGAAGGATCCAAAAGTTGCATCTGTCAGACTTAACTCCTCGTGCTCATATTGATGACAAACTGAAGATTACCATGAGAAAAATACATTTTTCAACAGAGCTTCTTGTAAACTGAATTTTTAAATTTTCAATCTTTAGCAGCTTACCACAGGAATTCCTATTTTGCTAACTGATTTCAGGGGGAAGGAACTGCATATGGTAATGAAAACCTCACTATCGTGGCCCAATACCATAAAATCAAGCCATGGAGGTTAACAGCAGTGTCCTATTTTTCATGCAAGTTGTATTAAAGAAAAAGTATCAGCAACACTATAGTAAACATTTTCACTTAATACAAAAAGAGTGAATCTGCTTGAAAAGTACATGCAAGTATGCTGGCTGGAGTTTAAATAAATTTTTATTCATAAAAATTAAAATGTTTACTTTTTCAAGGCTAGTGTGATCAATAGTCATCTGTATGAATTATAATCAAAACAAAAAAAAAACCTCATCAACTTAATTTCCAACCTAAAATTTAATAATTTTACGATTGTCCTCAAAAAAAAAAGCTACTTACAGCACAATAAAATTTCCTCAAAAGCAGCTGTAATCTCTGATATAAATATTCCAATTCCACAGACTTTCTTTCATACTGTCATACATTCCAAAATTTGCAGAATTTGTGGGCATCCCCTTCTCCCTGGCCAACTTCATCTCTTTTTAAAAGAAACGCTTACTATCCCATGACAGTTTTGAAATCCAGTTTTATTTTTCAGTTCTGCCAGAGCAAATTTACTATCAGATGGTCCAGGGGCTTGGTCCCAGGGGGGAGGAAGGGGAAGGTGTCCTTGTGCCTGATTATAAACTCCAACATTCATACACAAGCTCCAGTGCACGTTAATAACTCTGCAGCCACTTTTTAGTAGGCTGTTCTTGTTCACAAGCTCCAGGCTAATTCTTCCTACATGATACTCCATGAAATCAAGTCTGAAGTTTTGTCTGCCATTGAAACATTTGGGGACAAAGAGAAAAAAAAAAAGGGAACACACATACATAGTAATACGCTCGACATCTCTACTGTGCTATAAAATGGAGACCTCCATCTGCCACAGTGCATGCAATATATTCATGAAAGAAAATACTCGGTGCTCTCTTTTCTTCACAGTATTGAAACTTCTACTGGAAAAGCAGCTTAAAACTATGCCACAAGACTACACTGGCTGTCTTAACCACAGGCAACCTGTTCAGCAAGTCAGGCACTGGAACTTGAATGTTTTCCCCAAGTTCAAATGAGACTGTCACTGAGACAGAAGACTTGGTCTGCTTTAATTTGCACCAGAAACCTGGTAAGGAAACATTTAGAGCCATTTATTATATGGATTAAATACGACTTCTTTTGCAAAATACAGCATGTTTTTCTGTTTGCAAATCAAACCAACTGTCTTTACATGAGCAGATTTACACAGTTGCAGTACACAGATAAGAAGAGTTCATAAATAAAAATTCTACTCCGTATACCATGCCTAGCAATTGTCAAGCCAATGTAACCTCCAATGCATATAAATAGTGTGGCTGATACAGTCTTCACCAAAGATGTGTCTCTCGGATCTCTGCAATGATCTGGCTGGCTCGCTGCAGGGCCTGCACACAGGAACACACAAAAGCCAGCGTCAGTTATGATGCAGAGATTTCCCAGGGACAAAACAGCAGTGGTCTGGGAAGTGCAAAGCTAAAAATCAAACCAAAGCTAATCAGTGTCATTATAAAATGTCCTGGATTGCCAGGCAAATTGTATTCTATTTGCCATCTGTATGGCAGTTGTCTTCTGTTAAGTGGGCAGTTTTTTCCTTATCTCTTCCACAACCAATCCTCCCTCTAGGGAGACACCTGCTGATAACAGGCTGTTGAATGTCACTGCATGACTGATAAGAGCTACAGCATCCCATTGTGAGATGTGAGCCCAGAGGGAGGAGCCAAGCATTCCTACCCAGATATAATCTGGAGATTCTGGAACACCAGCACGGCTTCTCCGCTGGATTTTCCCACAGGAACAGCTGTCTCTTCTTTCACTGGAACTTCAGAGGAAGACTACACCCTTCTACAGGATCCCTGCTCTAACAGAACCACACCTGACACTCCAGGAGGACTGCAGCCACAATTCCAATTGGACTGCTACCAACACCCTGACCCACAGGGTGTCAGGTTGGGTTCTGACTCTGTCAGTGTTGTTTTAGTTTACAGCGTTGTTTATTTTATCCTTTTATTTTCTCCCTATTAAAGAACTGCTATTCCTGATCCCATATTTTTTGCCTGAGAGCCCCTTAATTTTAATTTTATAGACATGAGAGGGGGGGGGGGGGGGGGTTATATTCTCCATTTCAGGGGAGGCTCCTGCTTTCCTTAGCAGGCATCTGTCTTTCCAAACCAAGACACAAAACAAGTGGCAACCCATTACATTCTCAAGAAGGGCAGACTTCTTCACCATACACAGTTCTAAAAGTCTGCCATAAAAGAGAAACTGCACCTACCTTCTATCTAGCCTGCTAAACTGCAGATTTAAAAGCTTATATGCAATCCTTTCTGGTCATGCATTGGTTTTAATTCCTCTAGCAGAGAAAAGCAATACACTTGCACAGTCTTAAAAAGCAGTAAAGAAAAAAGGAAGACAAGTCTTCAAAAAGCCTCCCATTGATTTGGTGAATTGCTCCGAGGAGCTCCTGATGTCCTTATTACCTTGAGCATGTCAGCTGCCTCTTTCCTGCGCTGTGCCATGTCCTCAGACTCTGTGAGAAGGTCATCCAACAACAGGGATTTGTACAGCTGGCCCACCAGCTCACTCTGGAGAGTGTCCTTCACGTGGTTCACCAGAAAATGCATCACTGCCTTTGGCACACTGCAAGCACATCAAGATTGTTTCTTTAAAATAATTGTTCAAAACCAGGTCTGTTCCAGAGAAAAAATGTACAATGAGGGCAAGCAGCTACGCATGGAATTGGCTCAAACTACCAGGAATCAATCACTACCATAAATAAAAACTCTCTCAAGTAAAAGCACCATCATGTACAATATTACAGTAGAACTAATTCATATAAACATAATTTCTTCCAAATAGAAAAGCTGCATTGTAAAAAACATAAACAGTGTAAAACACAAAATAAGAATAAATAACTTTGCCCATTAGAAACCCACTTCTCTCTACTGTGCATGAGATGACACACATTTAAGTATGTCAACCCTACAACCAAACTTTATGTGTAAATGGGAAGAGAAAGAGGCAAAGAAATAATTCTCATCTCTGATATTACATAGTACAAACAGTGCAGTGAAGTTA
Organism: Geospiza fortis; assembly: GCF_000277835.1. NCBI lineage: Eukaryota > Metazoa > Chordata > Aves > Passeriformes > Thraupidae > Geospiza > Geospiza fortis. The sequence continues at coordinate 6,546,137 of NW_005054326.1, read as the reverse complement.
AGGTAAACAAAGCACTCCCCTGCCATGAAATATTAAAAATTATATTGAAGGTATTAGTTTACTGGATAGACTAAAACACCTATGAGCCTCACTAACCTGCTCTAAAATCTGGTTTCCAGATTCCTGTACTTCACTCCAGACTTCCCATATACATAAAAATACATATGAAGCTAGACCTTCCACAAAGACATAAACAAAAAAAGTTTTATAGAATTCCTTATTAAAGAAAAAGTATGACTTTTCCACAGTAGAAAGAACTGTTTGATGCCATTACCACCCTTATAGCTAAGTGCTAGAAAACTGAGCCACACACACTAGCTCCTATTTGACTTTCCCATTTGAAATTACAGGATGGCAAAGCTTAATTCTGTCCTGGTACACAGCAACTAGAGTTTATTCCAGTTATTTGCTGCAAATCTTCCATCTGAATTGAAGCATCCTCCAGAAAAGCAGGCATCTCCTAAATAATTAAACCTTTTACTTAATAATATACAGAACTTGAAACCATTAGAGGAAACAAGTGATTCTTCAAACTGCTTCATTCTGTGAAGGGTCAAATTTTACTGCTGTTCCTTCTAAAAAATTAATTTATTTTCTCTCTTCTTACAAACATAAGAACATGATAAAAGTAACATGATCATATATATGATTCCTGAAATATCACAATACTTGCATGGCTTAAATATTTCAAGGAAGTTCGGGTTTACCTGTCCTGAATGTTCTTCCTGACAATAAGGAAGTAAGATTTAATAAGTCGTTCAATCACTTCACAATCTCGTTGCTCACGGGCAGAAAGTTTGCGTGCAACAGGTACAGGCTGTGTGAAAAAAACAAAACCCTCAGCTTACCAATTCTGCTCATTTGCATCTGTAAATACAACTCAAAACTCTAACTACTGCTCTTTTAGCCTGAGTTTGATAGATGTAATCTGTCTTGCAACAAACCTATAATTCTTCAGAAATAAAATTACAGACACATCAAAATCCACATATGTGAAACAAAGGTCAGAGGGCACCACTACATTTTTTCTAAACATCTCCAAATACTTCAAATATCTCCATCTGTTTTTAACTTAAGTGGGTTTTGTCTTTAGTGGTTCTTCTCCTCTAATATAAACAGTAAAATTCAGCACAAGAAGAGCAGGAATTTGAGTTGAGCTGAGATTTGTTTCTGTACCAACAGCTATCTAGGCAAGGAGTTCACCTGCACAGGAATTTGTGAAAGGAAGCCAGTTATCCCAATCACAGCCTGAAACTGGAGCAGGCAGGGAGATTGCAGGGAGACTGGAATCAGGCAAGGAGCAAAGGAGGAGATTGGCTGGAGCTCCTTGTTGCAATAGTGGGAATTATTTACAAAGAGACCACATATTAGCAGCAAAGTTACAAGAGCTGGAATTGAGATGTTTTCTTTCCTGAGAATGAACTACAAAGAAAAGGAATTTGTCTTCCAAGACTCACCACATCTAATAAGTTTACAGCATGTCCTTTTTGAGGACTAGCAGGTAGGGCTGCAGCTGGCTTGGACTTTTCCTCTGCTGATACCTCTTCTGCTTTGGAGGGTTTCAGCATTCCTCTCCAGTTCCCTGTTCCAGACTCCTGAGGTGCATCTGCTCCTACAGCAGGATTCTGCACAAACAGCACATTGAAAAAACATGGCAGAATTAGAACTTGGCCACTATAGAGAAGCATCTGATCAAATCACTACAGGTAAAACTCACTAAAAATAAGATTTCCATAGGTATATTCCTTCATTCTGTTCTTCCCATTCTCCACATTTATTGTCCCTTTGCTGGTTACAGGTCACAAAAGGTACCAGTAAAATGAAAGTTTTTAAAACTCCTACTGTCCCTAATAAAGGGTATGAAAATGTCTCATCTGGAGAAGCTCCACAGAATTTTAAGGGTCTACAAATCACTTCTGAAATATGGGGTGGTCTTTCTAAGTCATTTAGCTTTGACCACACATCCTATACTATCAGGATCATTCTGAAAATATATTTTGAAGATCACCACAGCTTTTGCAATATTTGAATTTAAATACTTCAAGTTTTATTTAAATACAAACTTAAGTTTCTTACAGTAACAGCTAAAAAAATATGCCCAATTCTGTTTTGAGGTGGCACAGCTATGATCATATTTGTGCTGTCAGAATTTATGGAAGGCTTTTTTATAACAAATCAAAACAAAAATCTTCATCCTCTCAAAGTGAAGATCAAAGATTCTGGGGAGTTCCAGACAAAGAATGACTCATGAATCTTCTGAGAAAAAGATGTAACACCTATAACACCTAACTCTCAAACACTAGGAATCACTGAACAAAAGAAATATCAGTGGAGGGTATCCACCATATGTTAATTAGTATTAAAAAACACAAAGTTTATTTTGATGTAGAATAGGGGCAAATTTTATTTTGTACCTTTCCATAAGCCTAATATCTTTACTCTGTGCTTTAAAATCTAGTCCTGTTTGAAAAAGGTCATTCAAGGCTTTGTGCTTGTCTTGCTTCAGGTATAGGAGGAAAAAAGCTAAATTTATCTATTGTGTTTACAATGAAACACCACAGGCTGATCTTAAACCTAAAAAAAAAGTGAGAAACAAAGCATAGCAAGTAGAATAGCAGCAGCAGCATACAGGGGGAAACTCAGCTAAGCTGCGCACATCAAAAATTTTATTTAAATTGCTCAGAGGCATTGTACAACACACCAGGAATTCAAATCAAACTCTGCTAATAAGAGAAAATTATTGTTAAGGAAAGCTCCACTGCATGATTTCTGATTGCAAGACAGCTGTTCAAAATGACAAAAATGCCACTCTCATTCTGCATTACTGTGGAGCCTGCTCTACCTCCAAAGCAGTTTCAGCCACACAAGAGAGTGTGAAATGTATCACCCCATAGAGGACAGGGTTTATGGGAAATGCAAACCAAATCTGGCAGCTTCCTGCTACTTCCTAAGTCACAACACTATCTTCACCAGTGGCTCTTGGTTTCTTTTTAAATTTTGCAGCATATCAAACAAAACCTCTAAAACACTGATAAAAATAATAGTTAAAATTCTACTATTTACTAGATTTGACTTTAACCACTTTGCTCAGGACAGAAATGGAAGCTTTGCATTAAAATCTGAATGTGCAATAAGGCAGAAAGCCTGAGTCCTCTTGGTAGTCCTAATACACAAACTTGTGACTGCCCATCTTTTCTGACTCCTAGCAAGAGCAATTAGCAGAAAAGCCTTCAGAGGAATAATGAGCTGTTATTTTAACACATGAGACAGCACACCTAACATGTAAAAAACACTGCAGAACACATTTCACAAATATAAGTAAACCAGGGATTCAACAATTATGTGAAACAACACAAAGGAGGTTCAGTTTGAACAAAGCCTGTAAAGATTCCCTGCAGGAAGCAGGAAACTCACATTTTAGCTTATCTTCTGTCCTCCTTCTTTAACTGTCAACACATTAAAAACATGCAGTTTAACAGCCATGCTGAAGACTTTTGATTACAGTACTGTTGCACCCAAGAATCTATGGACAGTTTGAGGCAAATCAGGTGCATATTTGCACCACAACTTATTGCAAACAAGAGTTCAAAGAGAAAGCAGTGACTTGGCCACCTCATGGCATGTGTTGACATGCCACTGCACATAAAACCAGTAGTGCCAAGTAATCCACACTGGGGAGGACATCCAGACTGAGTAGGACACACTGTTGGTGACAAACACCAGGGACAAACTGCTTTCCTTACACCTGGGGTGCACCACAACAGAAACATGCATGCAGTGCTTAGAGGAAAAATCAAGACAGACCTTGCCATCAGCCTCAGCAGAAGCAGCAGTAACAGTCTCCTGGGAAGCAGGTGCCAATGCACCTGGAGCTTTAGTAGACTAAGGAAGGTAAAAATGCAGGGAGAGGGAAAAAAAAATTCAACTGAAGACCACCAAATTTACCTAGCAAATTGTATACGCTTTTACCTACTAGCATCTTTCAAAATCCAGAAAAGAAATATTTTGAATTTGCAAGAAAAATAGTAATAGAAGAAAAAAAAAAAGAATAAAAAAAAAGAAGAAATAAAAGAGAAAGAAAAAAATAAGAAAAATAAAAAGCATCTCCAAGACAAGTTATTTTGGAGTACCTGACCTTCATTAAAGCTCCTACACTGATGATTTAACTATAAAATCAACAAAATGAAGGATCAAAGAGCACTGAAAGCAATCTCTAGATAGCTACCTTAAATTTCCAGTTCATCCATCAGTTGTCTTAAGACTGATTAAAGGCAACAGTATTAGATCTGCTCTGGGACTTCATCTCACTTTTTAAGGTAATGAACTTAGTGAACAGATTTCGATCAGCTGTAGAAACTCCTGTTACAACCTCATGAGGATCCTAAACTATGGTCTCTATCTTTGAATTCTTAATAATTCACATAGTATTAAATAACTGTCTAAAATTCCAGCCTGTTGTCAGACTGTTCTTTTCTACAGCCACACAGTGTTTTCCATGACATTTGGTTGGTTTTTCCACTCCTGTCACTGCACTAATCCCAAAACCTGATAAAGTTAAGCAAGTTCCAGAGACAGAATACATGAACAACTGAAAATGTCAACTCCAACATCTGCTCCCAAAGAAAGTAAGACTGCAATAAACTGCAGTTTTAAGAGCAACTTAACAAAAACCAACCACAGGTCACTATGCTGGCACTGGATATTTTAAATCATTTGTTTATCTTTTGAAATGAGTTTGTCTCCACTACAAAGTTAAGCATGAAAGTTCTGAGTTCATCTTTAACATCTGCAGGCATATTACACCTTACCTGAGATGACAAAATTCAAGTAATAAGTGTATTATTACATTTATAGACAAGTCTTCCAAAATACCAGATTTAAAAGCTCCCAAAAATTGCATCCGTAAGAAAATTATAGAAGAAAAAAGAAAAGAAAATTATATTCCACTTATATCTTATGAAACTGAAAAGAAAAAACTCAATACCTGCAAGCTCCCAAGACTGTTACTAGAGCAGCATATGAAAATTTCCAATTCTTAGATTGGATCTAGGAGAATGCATTCAGCTTTATGTAAAAAACAAAATCAAACATTTACTTACCTTGTCTCGTGGCACAGCGGAAGGCAGTTCCCGGGTTAACCTGTTCCGCCTTTGCTCCTTTAAAAACAATCCAGCAAGATCTCAATTATGTATTACTCTGTATCAACACACAGGCAAGATCCACATTTTACAGATGACTTCCATTTTAGACACAAATACGAGTAATTTCATCTCATCCAGTGCCATGCTAATACTGTGGTCTATGAAACCCTTGATTATTTGGATGCTTTGATTACCTGGTCAAAACTAAATTCTCAGTATAAGAAGTTTTGCTAGGTTTTTTTGCACCACACTCACTAATCAAAGCCTGAGCCTTTAAAAAACAATATCAAAGCTCCACAATTTGGCTCACCACAGATACCCTACAGCCCTCATTAAGCAGTAACTCCTCCAAGTGATCTAAAGGATTTCATTCTGTGGCCAGCACATGATTAGTCCAAAATGAAGGAGGAGGCAGAATTTGCTTCATAGAAAAATAGAATTTGAAGCAATTAGGACAAAGAAATGTCTGATTTTGCTTGAAATTAACAACTGATTGTCCACCAAATAAGGCTTGGGTTTACATGGTTTGGTTCTTCAAAAATGTCAATGTCCTGTTTAGGAAAACATTAGGAAAGAATTACAGTAACACACAATGATACAATTTTGTATGTTCAGCTTCACAACGTCCTAATTTCTGCACTCTCAGCAGTTTCCATACACATTGTTTTTGAACTTAGATTTTGTAGATTAAAGAGCAGTCTACCAAGTCAAATGCAAATGCATGCCTCGTCTGTACAAAATATAGGTATAGAAGGAAGAAATTTTATAGATTATAGAAGAAATTGCATGGAGTAGAAATTTTAATGTAAACATTTAAAAAAGAAACACTACAAGAGCATGTAGTGGCAGGACAAGGGGGAATGGCTTCAAACTGAAAGAGGGTAGGTTTAAATTACATATTCCATAGGAAGAAATTCTTTACTGTGAGGGTGGTGAGGCACTGGAACAGGCTGCCCAGAGAAGCTGCGGCTGCCTCATCCCTGGAAGTGTCCAAGGCCAGACTGGAAGGGGCTCTCAGCAACCTGGTCTACAGGAATGTGGCATATGGCAGGGGGGTTGGAATGAGATGACCTTCCCAGTCAAGCCATTCCATGATTCTGTGATGAATGAAAATGATGTGTTGGATAAACACAAGGGTACTAATGAGCTCTTATTAATGAGATTGCAAAAACACCAAATTGGTTCTTCCACTCTAACAGAGCAGACTGGTTGTTGAACTGCTTCCACAGGATGATGGCAGCAACAAGTACTATCAGATTTGGACTTGAAAAACACAAGATTACTGACAGGAGACTGAGAGAGAGAATGCCTCAGGGAGGCTGAAGTGTGGTAACACAGAGATTCAAGAACAATACCAAAAGCAAGTAGAAATTAGAACCTGAACAGAGGAAACAATACTTGTATTATCCTTTCACGAATGAGAGGAACGTCACTGATACATTGTGTCAAAGACAAAATGCAGTTACTTCAACATGAACACCATTTCACAACTACATATTTAAATTTCACCTTAAAAAATTTCATTTCATAGGCAATACTCAATTAGATGCCCATCTTATTTTCCAGACTGAAAAACAGACAGAATCCTTTCAGTGAAGTATCAACCAGTGATCCTAAATGTAATATGCAATAGAAATTAACAAATCCACAGATCACTAGTATTCACAATACTCATAATTCATCACATTACTCATGCCTCAAAATGTAGAAATGTACTTCAAGGAAAAAAGCTGAAGCACTTGTTATTTTATTAATTTCACCTTCACTTAAAGAGGCCAGAAACTTTTTAAGAGAACATACTTTCTTACCTCTATGTTGTTATTCATTAACCCACAGGCATCAGCGAAGTCTGGATGTTTGGTATTGATATAAGCTAACTCAATGGCCACCAGATTATGAACCTGCAATGCAAAATATTCCCAAATCAAAATTCAGGGAGTAAACCTAATGCCAGTGCAGAGCAATGACCTACAATGCTGGCAAGCACAGCTTAACTGCCAATAGCAAAGATCACTCAGCCACAAAACCACCTACAATATGTGAACCAGGGGGAGATGGTTCACTGTGAGGGACAGTGAGTATACAAAGCAATTTTTGCTTTTCACATCAAATGCAGAGTCAAATACTGAAACACTCTTTACTGCCCAACAGGCAGTCCAAATGAGATTTTAATATTAATACATTTATTTAAAGGTACAAGTTGAACTTTTAGTTTTCACTAGGTAAAGGACATTACAAGCTTCTGAAACACACAGAATAAGGATTACAGTTTAATTTTCATCACTGTGTCCCAAACTCTACAGCTTCTGTTACAAGGGAGGGAAATAACCTATATGAGGAAGACTAGAAGATGTGAAATTGAAATTTTGTAGAATTCCTCTTGGGAAATTGAAACATAGGGGACAACATGCTTAACCCTAACCCCACCCCTTTGTTTTATATGCATCTATACTCTAATATAGAAGAGTGTGCACATATTAAATGTGTACACATCAAAATGTGTACGTATTAAATAACTATCAATTTAACAAATAAGATTCATTTAATAACTTGGGTTCCTGTGCAAACAGAAACATCAAGACTCGAGAAAATATGCACTTTTACTAGCAAAATTACAGTAGATGGAAACTTACCATTTCATTTGTGACAGGAAGTCTCCTACGCAAAAGACAGGTTACTACTTCAACTATGGCATCGTGCAATTTAGGAAACCTCAGTAATTCCTAAAAACAAACCCAAATTTTACTGGTGAGACTTCCAGAAGTTTTTAAGCAAGTAATCACACACCCACACACACATGCCATGATTACAATCCCAATTGTAGAGCATGCATTTTTACCTGTGTACTGTAATTACTACAGTGCTGAATAATCCTCTGCATTTCCTCATGAACCAGCTCCACACAGCGCAAGCTCGGTTCTTCCAAACGTTTGATTTGCCTTTTTACCAGCAACTCAAAGGAAACCTCAGGAACAAACAAGGCAGGACGGGGACCCTGGTTCAAAAGGAGGGAAAAAGCTGCTAAATTGTATATAAAACATGATGCATTTCTAAGAAGTAGTATTTAATGAGGCCCAGAATAAATCAGGTCACAGTGGCACTCAATACAAATCTCAAGTATATGTAAAAATAAAAGCTGTAAGTTCCTATCTTTAAGACAAAATGTATTAAACAATGATTAACTAGCATCCTTACAGAATCTCAGAGATTTCTACCTACTCATGTCACTTTAGGTTTACAAATACGAACAATGCTTTTTCACATTTGAGGATCCACATTTTGACGAAATCTATTATAAAGGCAAAGATATTTTCTTTCTAATTTCAGAGAGACACACTGCCATTATTTATTGGACAGCCTTGGGCATCTAATGCCATACAAACAAGACAGGTGAATTTCAGTGTTTGGAGTAATTTCATTTATGACCATACAGACCAATGCTTCGCTACACATATAACATTTTTTACCTGAAATATGACATCTTTCCTGTTACTAAATCCTGGTTTTACATTTTACATTTAGAGGATAGGCACATACACACAGATCATTGCCATGGAGTACCTCATGCTCCAAGACCATGCAGAAACCTGCCTGTCTGTCCACACACAACAGACACAGTACAAAAGCAGACTGACATGTCTGACATCCAAAGTAAAGCCTGAAGGAGTGAACATTATACTATGTACTGCAAAATTTAAAAGTGGCCTTACTCTGTTAATTCTCAGCAACACCAACCCCCATATTAGCAAGAAACCAAATCTGTCAGGAAAACACTGAACCATCTCAAAGTTGTGCCTCTTATATAGAATTAAACCTCAGCTTCCTATCTAACATACAGCCACAACACTCAGAAGTACAGAAGAACACTCACAGTGGCATTTCTAATGGCAGTCAGAATGTCAATTGTGTTAAGGCCACCCAGAGGGTCAACAGATTCTAAAGTTCTTCCAAAAGTCTCATGAAAAATATAACAGATTCTGGCTCCACCACATCTGAAAGAAGAAAATAATAACCGAAGTAGCAAATAATAAGAAGAAAGCTCTCACTGAAAACCTTTTTTACAGTTGCTTGGATTCAAACTTTTTTGAGTATGTTATGGTCCAGTGTAGTAATACTGCCAGTGAGAGCCAGTAAGAGCCACTGGGTCAACCAAACCACTCAGTCAATATTCCAGGAAAACACTTGTACTTACAGCTCTGAAGTCTCTATGTATTTTGCTGTTCCTTCAATAGTATTACAATATTCTGTGGCAAATTTGGTGATCAGCTGCAATAAAGTAGCACTTTTGTCTTCAACAGGTTCCCCATAGCTGTTCAGTAGAGACTGGTACTGGGCAGCTAAAACATTAATTCTGGTTTTCAGTTCTGGCAAGCAATCCCTGATATGATGCATCAGCAACCTAAAAATAGAAAACAGTCCCTCATTAGAAGGGAGGAAAAGTTTCAGCTTTATCATCTCCATCAAAACAGAGAAGAGACACAAAACAACCATGAAAGGAAAACATTTACTTGGGAAAATTACAGTAAATTCAGAAACAGAGAGAACCAGAGTTTGCAACCAGAGTTTTCTTTAATGCATTACTGTACAGCACCAAAAGAGACACTAAGGGTAGAAAGAAAAGTATGCACATATGTCTAACCCATCAGTTCATGTCTTCAAGGAATACCTGTTCAGTGTTCTAGCAAGATACTTGGTTCCATTTCGATTGGCAAGGGAAGGATATTTCTTTTGAAGAAACCCATACTCATCACGAATGGAATCAGCCACACTCTTCTTATTGTTAATATCCAACTGACTCCTGAAGGTAAAAGGCAGAGTTACACACTAGTTACTGGATGCAAAGTAAAAGTAATTTACACTTCTGCTTTTCTGGACAGAACATTTAACAACTGGGTTGTGCTTTACGCACATAACTCACCTTCCTTAGACTTTAAAGGTTTTTATTTATTTCTCCATGCAGCATAGTCAACAAATCTATATTGGCAGCAACTATACACAGAGTAAGCAATGGTCTTATTAAAACTACATGAGATTTGACCTAAATAAGGTAAAAAAATGCAGCAAACAGAACCACAGTCATATGCAGTTAGGACTAATATATACGGGACCTGTGCTGGATCAGAGCTGATGTGAACAGCTGACCAGAAGCACCTTTCAAGCTGAAGGACAATAGCAGAAGTGGTGACACTACAGTTCTTTTGAAGTGTTTCTACCCCTGTCTGCATTAGCAGTTGGTTGAGTGGAAGAACAAAGGCTTTGAGAAGTGAGCAACAAGTTTCTCACTTGCTTATTCAGAAGTTTATTTCAACATTGTCACCTTACTCTTAAAAATATATTCATGGCTAAAAAAGCAAAAGCATTACTTCATATTAACAGAGTTTTAAAATAGCACCAGTGTGCCCACACAGACCTATTCACTACTCCAATGATGCCAAGTTTGACTGGAATCACTCTTCCCATGAGCACATCCATAGCATCAGTGCCAGCATCCATGAGATCCAGCTTTGTGATAACAGCAAGGGTTCTTCGACCTACCAAAAGGAAAACACTCACAGAGATGTTCTGATTTCATCAGAGTACCTAAAACTCATAATTCAGCAAATGAAGAATTAGTGACCTAAATTCATTCAATAGGGAAATGTAGCCCATCTAAACCAGTAGGTTAACACACACAGGATTTGTCTGGGACCTCAATATTTCCTGAGCTCTTGGTCCAAAAAAAATGTGCCAAGAACCTTTTCTTTAAAATATAACACACTCTTTGAGTCTAAAAAAATAAACCAGCATCTCAGTAAAATCAGGAAGTTCTTGGGTCTTGAAACTTTCATCTGAGTGTAGTTACTTTAGTACTGTAGGTTCTCACCATACAGCATTACTCCTGCAGAACCTGCAACATGATCTGCCACTCCAGACCTTTAAGTTTCAGAATTTTGGGAAGCGATCCAAAAGACACTGTCAATCATTTTTACAGGAGTAAAGTAAAAGGGATATCTTGAACCAGGACAGTTTAACTAACAGACTGCCAGAAGAGATTTTCCCTCCAGGTTATGTGGCAGACAAGTCAAAGCAGACTTGGAGTTTGAAAACAATCAAGAAATGTTACATTTTATGGAAAGAAAAATTTGAGGGTACCAATACTAAATTTTAGCCTAATTTCTGTATGTTTCTTTTCCAAGTGTATTAATCCATGTTCTTTCAAATCACACAATGCCATTTGTTAGTCAATGGTACTGACAGCACTTTGCAAAAGCAGGAAGACAGTAGCTTCAGTTCTATTTCAAAGTCCTTAGGTAAATATAAATTTATAATCTTCCTATTCCATTAAATCAGTGAGTTCTCCCACATAAATACAGAGCAGAGAATTAATCTTATCCTTACCAAAAGTCACAGCTAGACAGTCAATTACTTAGCTGGGGGTGGCATATTTTCTCTACCAAAGGAAACAATATTGGACAATAAAGCATGAAATTGCCCTGACAGACCACTGTGAACTACTAAAACTCTGGAAACCCCCAACATTCTTAACACCATTTTGCTGCTGTAGAAACAGAAGTGAGTTCATGACTATTAGAACAGTTACTTGGCCTGCTGGCAAGCCAGAAATCTATCAGTTATTGGTTCATCCCAGCAGCCTCTTGAGTTGCAGAGACTGCAGCAAGTCTTTAAGCAAATATAAAACCTATATTTCTAGGAAACATGGTGACATTTACTTTTCTTACTATATTTTGCTCAAACAAGCTCAGTTTTATTTTAGGATTGAGTTTTCAAAAACAGTTGAATTACAGCATCCAGTTAGCCTTGGTGCTTACCATCTGGATCCACCTCCCGAGCTATTTTCAGGGCTTCAGAAGTGGCCATGTCTGTGTTGGCAGCCGTGACTGCCAGGATAATGGAATTGGGGTTGCTGATGAACTGAAGGATGAGCTCTCTTATTTGAAGTTCAATGTCTTTAGGCTGGTCACCAACAGGCACCTAGAGAAAAAACCAAGATGGAACTGTTCAAAATTGTGTCTTTATGCCTATATGAGTTTTGGTGTCCAAGAACCACATGCACAACTGGCAGAGTGGGGTGGGGATGTGTGCATGGGCAGGGAAAGAAGTCATCTTGTCATCTTCATGTCTCAGAAAATTATTCCCTATGTAACCTGAACAAGAAGGATCTGAACATTTCTGTCAGGATATCCTCACTTTATACAGCCTCTTACACAAAATATACACAGCCGCTCCTGAAGAAGCAATGTGGAAGAGGCCTTCCAAGTTGCCAAACACTCATCTATCTGCAGGTACAGCTCTGAGACCTGGAGTGCTACCTCCTCTATGGCAAGGAACATGCAGCCCACACATCTACCATCACTTATATGTAGAAAGAGGAGAAACATAAGCAAATCTATCTCTGACATCAGCAAAGTGCAGCAGAAACCCAAATCTTACCCCAGAAGACAGTGACATGTCACATTTACATAACACTACTCAACCCCAGGAAAGCAGTTTATCTAGCAATGCAGAACAATGGCACAGAGTGAACAGGCACACCTTGTTCAAAAATACACACTGAGTCAGAAGAGGAGCATGCTGCACCTTACCTTTGTCATTCCAGGTAAGTCCACAAGAGTCAGATTTACAACATTAGCTGAAAAAATCTTAAGATGAATGGGTTCAGGACTGATCCCCTAGAAATACATTAAAAAGAAGTAATAATTACTGCCCTGGATTATTTAAATTCATCACATGAAAATCCAAAGGCTGTGGTTTCATACTACAAAGACTTTCTTTCACCACATACCTTAAAACACACAGCAAGGAAAAAAAGCCAACCATCTGTCAACCAATTCTTTTGTCTTTGTCAGCTGCCAGTTTTATAACTACATAAAGCCAGGTATGTAGAAAAATGAAAGCAAGTTTAACTGAACGTTTATTTTTTGCACTTTTATTACAGAATCTTGAAGTAAAGCAACAATTCTCTGTCTTTCAGCTGAAGTAATTGTTCTCATGAACACAGTGAACAAATCTCAAGACAGCAAGAAGTATTCTCATGTTCTTCATTAGAACAGGTAAGTGCTTTTCACTCCTAACTGTTGAAATTCTTTAAGAAAGGTTTAAGCAGCAAGAAAATCAATAGCAAGACAACAGATGGACAGTACAGGATTTACCTTATTGTTTCCTGAAATCCTCTCTGTTTCATTTTCTATTTCCTGACGAATTTCATCAAAATCTGTATAGATCTGAAAGAAGAAAAAAAAAAGTTTAAAAATCAAAGACAGCATTCACTTACTTAACTGTAAAATAATGTTCTCCAAGGGATGGTGAAAAACTCTTAAGGTATACAGAATATTTAAAAATATTTAAGAATTACTAGTAGCCCTTAAACTCATGCAAACAGGAATGATCAGTGCTAAAAATTACAGAAATTGGTATTTAATCTGTTGACTAATTCTGTGAGATGGCAGTTACTAGCACTTATGACCAATGTCAGACACAAGTTGTTAATTTGTGTCCACCTACAGAGAATTCCAAATACTTAATTCCATTTTGAGTCTAGTTGTAATCCTTTGAAGTTAATAAGCAACATGTAGCCTAATCCTCTTCTCACAGTGAAGAGGACAAAGGGCAGTTTCATTTTCAAATTTTTCCACTCTCGTAATAACTGTTCTCCGGCCACCAACGAAAAATGGTTAGCACAGAGCTATCCTTCCACTGATTCCCTCTATATTCCTCTCTAACTTTACTTCAATTTCTAGCATTGCCTAGAAGGTGAGAAAATCACTTTAAAATAATAAACACTTGTATCATTTATCTGCCAACAAAAATATGACTGTCTTCAAGCAAGAATTAAGCTTTGACTCTTCCTGAGGTGCTGGGTTCTCTCAGTTTGTGCTCCTTCACCCTGATGCACATGAGGTTCTTTTTCCTCTTTCTCACAACTTTCTAACAAACCTCTGAAGTAGCCAATTCTTCAATGGACTGAAATTACTTGTGATTGTATCTGTCCTTGTCTTTGTGACATCCATTCTAATTTTGGCAATGCACAAAATAGAATAAACAACAAAATAACCCAAAAAGGACTGTGATAACTCAGCAGAATCAACAACCCACACAACAGACATTTTATGTTTTCAAGTTTTCTACTCATAAAAAGCAAAACACAAAATCCTCAATACTCTGCCATTTATTCAGCAGGTACAAGAATACCAATAAACATCTTTTCAGGAAAGTCAGGGGAAGAGATAACAGAATTAAGTATCTATCTGTTAACATACTTATGACACTGCTACTTCATCAAGAGAGTAAACATACCTTATTTTTGGTATGAAGAAATTTACCCCATTCTGCAGCATCTACCTCTGAAAATAAAAAAGGATACATGAGAAAAAAGTAGATTTTTCACTAACATTTTTTCCAAGGCCTGGTCATTGAAAACTAAGAGATTTTTCTTTTCAAGCACCAAAATAAAAATTAGTTCGCTTTCTACAGTTAGATGTTAAATAGCTCAGTATAAATAGATTTATGATTCTGTTTATTGAAACATTGCACCTCACTACTATGTCTAATTTGTCTCACACAAGGTCCACCTTCCTACCTATGACTGAGCTAATCACCCATCCTGCAATCTTGGTCTTGTTCACTAAATATCAGCTTGTAACAGAAAATAAAAGAACTATTAGCAATAGCTTAAAAACCTGGGAAAGAAAATGCTAGCATTTAGCATCTTTTTTTCTAAACCATGCAAGTGAGATCAAATTATAGCTGAAAGAAAAAGTTAGAAAAACCTGTAGAACTAAAAGCAAGCAAACAGAAAATACATAAGAATTCTGCATAACGAAGAAGCCTTAGAAGAACATGTCTCTTCCCAAATCTGTCAAGGACCAAACATCTTCACTCTCGTCAGTCACCACTGAGGTCCAGAATCACTCGGGGACTATGCAAGAGCAGTCCCAGAAACAGCAAAGGAGGTTTTGTTCAATTCCTGCTTTGTAGCACAGGCAGCAATTTGAGCCACACTGCAAGATATTCACATTTTCACTATTAGGTTTCCAAGTATTAGAGGCAACTTCCATTTCCAATTTTTAGTTTGGGGTCATTTCCTGTGTGCTCCCTGACACAGCAATCTGCTCTACGAGAACTGTCTACAAGAAATCTGGCCCTTTGGCAAACACGTGGTTTACCTACAATCAAGTAATCTTTCCAAACATTTCTTTCACTTAAGTTGAAATTTAAGAAAGTTGATCAACAAAGTTTTTTTTTTAAGGATTTGGGAATTGAAAGTGCAGGAAGTTCTATGAAGCAGCAACAGCATAGAAGAAAAGCAAAAATTATCTCATTCTAATGCAACAAGGAACAGCATAGAAGAAAAGCAAAAATTATTCTAATGCAACAAGATCAGAAAACTGAAAATCAATCAGATCACAAGACAGCAAAATAATCAGCACAGTAGCTGAAGTGTAAAAGGAAAAGTGTAATCAATCAACAATCAATCATGTGGCATGAAATGTGTGTGATTAGTGTATATAAGCATGCACTTCAGGTGTAGGGAGCAAAAGCAAGTGGATAAAGGCAACCTTTAGCAAGGTGTCTTGAATTTTTCCATGTAGCAGGGTCTGCAGTTAAAGAGAAACAGCATTGAAAGGTGTTTAACATTTTTAATCATATTTAATATAGCATTTTATTCAGTTTCAGTACCAGATTCAATTACAAAAAGCACAAATGCATGCAGACAGATGTGCATGCTATTCTAGTATTGATGAGAGTGTGTAACATATTAGCAATATGCACAGAAATAAGACCTTAACTAAACACATATAAATGAGGCCTATTAATCAGATATTCTACACAACAAAGTTGACTTGATGATGATCATTATTGCCATACACCTAACTCCAACAGCTCAATGTATTTTCTTATCTGAACACAGAAAACAGCACCACTGAGCTCCACAGAGCTGAACTTCTTTGGCAAAATATATTTCTCAGAATTTACTCACAGGAAGAACCAGAAAGAGTAAAGAAACATTTATAATATCATTGGAAGTAGTGTTACTGTATGGGAAGGAAATCTGATGCTGTGCATCAATATTTTTAAGACTCGATTAAAGAATAACATCAGTTCTGAGACAGATTTAAGAAGAGACAACATATGCATTATCCTTCTCAACTTTTAATTTTTCAAAGTAGTTACAGAAATTTCATTACAAAAAATCACCTAACTTCTTACTGAGGGGTTGATGAATTTAAAACTCTATTTTCCTGTGATGTCTGTACAACACCCTGAAAGTACAAGCACCACAACAAACTGGTAAAGATATTTTTGGTTTGGTTTGGTACAAAATTCAGGTAGTACAACAATAATCAACTCATCTGTTTGAAAAGCTTATCTGGAGAGTTGATGTTTTGCTCAGTCAAAGGTGTGTGTATCATCAATAGAAATACGATTTTTATGGACTGGATCTGTTAAGGAAAAATTTTTAAAACCAGACTTTTACCCCTACTGTTCTGCAGGCTATGAAGAAAGAGCTATGAAAAAACATCATCAGGAAAAAGCTTTTGTTGTATCAGTTGGTAAATAGGCAAAATGACATACCAGTCTCTGAAGTAAGTGCAAAATGAAAGGGTTTCTCCATTCCAGGTTATTTAACAGGTTTTATTTACTTTTCAGAGGAAATAAAGTAAAATGCACAAAGAGGAAGAAACTATAATGTGTTCAGTATTGTACTGCTCATTTCTTCTTGAAAATTGAATCTAAGGGAGTAAAGAGAGGCCTAAAGCCAGGAAGAAAAATATACAGCAAGATACTGCCAAGTTACATTTGAAAGCTATGGATCAAGCACTCTCTGGTTATGTCCCTCACTGGGAGATGATTTCCTTCTCAGACACTGTTTTAGTCTTAAATTATTCACTTTCTGGAGGCATGGGAATTTGCAGCCAGGTACTAGCCTTAGTTCTATGTATAAATCATTTTTTTCAGTATTATCTATAAGTTTCTTAAAATAAATATTAAAAAGACACGCTTGGGTCAGAGACACAGCATTTTAACTTGCTAACACCTATGGAAAAGTTTCCCAATAGATCCAATTTAATGGAAAGGAGCTTTTAGGAAAGGAGGAAGCATTTGCATTTCTCTAAAGGTAACAATGCTCAAGGCAAGGAGAAAGTGTTCTAACAAGCCTACATTCAGCAACCCACTTTTCTGGTTTCCACAAAGAATGCTTTTTTTATCACTCATTTAACTGGTAGATCAGCATTCCCTCAGTTACGTTACTTTTTGGAAGCTTTTCAGGCAATAACTTTGGAAGAATTAATCACCTGATTACACTAAAGATTAAATGCTAGATAAAGGTGTGACAAAACAACACTTTGGTCATGATGAAATCCAGTATTACACACTGCAAGAAATTACTAAAAACAGCAGCTATTAAGAACAAACAGATCCTGCTTTTCAAAAAAACCACCACCACACCTCGTGAATAAAGCAACAATCTATATTTTTCTGGTTTTCCATATCCTGTAGTAAGACCTGCAAACCTTAATTAACACCCAGGAAAAGACATACATTACTTGACTTTTCTCAGGACTGCCCTCCACCAAACTGTACTTGTTATGTCCTACTCTATAACACTCCTTTAAGAAGTTCAATAAAATACAAAGATTACTGACTTCAGTTATTCAGGTATCTCCTCTCTAAAGCAATAGAAATATTACTCATTTCCAATGAGAGAAGCTGCTGGGAGTCATGAAAGGCCACCACCATAGAGGATTTCCAGCAGCATGGCAATGAGAACTTCCCAAACACTAACTGTTGTACCATTTTTCCATCCTTGACACCAACTAGACTGTAAGCACTTTTGAGGGAAAGCTCTTCCTCTCTAGTGCTTCTACGAAGCCAAGCCCAGTGAAGCAGGCCACACTGCTGGGAGCTAGGGGTAAGAGATTCCTATCTGAAGTAGAGAGCAAAAGGCTAACAAAACAATGTTATTTATCAAGCAATGGATCTGTATTAATTATTCCTGTGTTCTGTATCAATGCTGTCTGCTCAGAATTTGAACAATGTTCAGTTTCCTATCTTGGAACAAATGAAAAAAAGGAACCCATAAGCATTTACTACTTGGCCACTGGTATGTTCTCTCTGCTTTTCCATTTCTGAACTACCATTACAGGTCTTCACTGCAAGGCCAATTTAATAATTCACAAGACCAGGCCCAGTTCTCTGATAAGTGCTGCTTCTCTTGCAATTTGATCAGAGAACACCACGGTGTGGTATCGTCACATCAAACGCACCATATGTGCTGAATCACTAGAGGCAACAATAAACAGCAAAAGCATGATGAGAACATTTCCTTCCCATCAAATTATACACATTCTCTGTAGAATATACAGATCAGCCTGTTATAAAAATACAGAACTTCCCATTTAATGGAAAATTTATCTTTGGTATTTTCTGACTCTCTTATTTATTGCAGTGATCACAGTACAAAGGGTATTACTTGTTCCTCCCTAAGTGAACAGCACAGCAGTCAAAAGTGCTTTCTGTTAAAAACTGGGAAGCTTTCTGGATGCCAACACGCCAGAGGTAAAATTAAAGCTTGTAAGAACCACAGAGTAGCAGCTATTTTGAAATGGCTGTGTTAATATACAATACCAGTACAGCAAGCATTATGATAAATGATCCTAATTAACAGGTGACAATCACAGAAGTCAAAAGAGAAGAGAGAGTTGTACAAAACTATTTGTGTGCACAGAGTACAATGCCAGCATTCAGAAAGCAGCATGCCAAGACTGATACTCTCTTGTCCAAATATTCAACCTGTAAAGAAATCCTTCATCTGGATAAAATCCTTTTCTGCAAGACTATTTCCCTCTGGGAAATCCCAAACCCATCTTCAATCCTACCTCAACATCCATCTCATTACAAATAAAATTACCTCTAAAAATAGACCTCTAATGGCACTTATTACAACACAGCACAGCCAGGATAAGAGGTTGTCATATTTTTTCTTTCCAAGCTGCTTGATCCCATCTTCCCAGATGTAACACCACAATCTGAACATAAGCTAGACAATTTGCCTGAATTTTGGAGAGAAGAGACATTTCAAACTCAATTGGTAAATCATAATTTCTGTTCTTATCAAATCCCTGTTCTTACCAAACAAGGCCACATCTCTCTCAGAAGAACAAGATGAGATTATAACATTAATGCCTTACATATTGATTGTTTTCCCAAAAAAAAAAAATCTAAGTGGGCATCATAAATAATTTAGCCCAACATCCCTATGAATTTTAAATTTAAAATCCAAATCCCCAAATGAAATGCAACCTAAAACAAAAAGGCTCTGCCTTGACTCAGAATACTCCAATTACAAAACCTCCTTTTACACCTGTAAAGTAGCAAAGAAGAGTAAAATAGTATTTTACCCTACAACTCAGAATCCAAACATTCTGAGTTCTAGAAATACAAACTATACACTGCACAGTACAAGCAATGTAAAACTGCATTTAAAGATATCAAATGTGCCATTTCTAAAAGTTGCACAGAGATTGAATCCTCCATCCTTCAAGGTTTTCAAAACCAAGCAGATAATTCCAAAGAAACCTGGTCTGGACCTCAGAGTCGGCCCTATTTTGAGGAGGCTGGGCCAGAGGTCTCCTGAAATAATTTCTAGCCTGAATTGTCCCTACAATTTTTCACATGGTTTGCATGCTAATTGTTATGAACCCTGCTTGTGTTCTCTGCTTGTGACAGTAATGAAGATTGGAGCTTAAACCTTTCAAACAGCACAATACAAGTAACTGTCCTTCAGAAATCAAAGGCCATAAATATTACAGGAAAATAAAGACTGTAAAGAACACCTGATACCTTGACTTATTATTGGTAGAGACAAATTAAAAAAAATTTGAACACAATGAGAATTAATATTTATAGTCCCAAGTTTATCATGCCAACAAAAGTCTGTGCAGTTATTAGTGTCCACATAAAAAACACTAAGATTTATCTTACAATCAGAAGGTGGACATGCCCCTGCTGCTCCTAATCAGGAGCATCAGTTGGTATAAAATGAGCATTGAAACTCCCAAGGGACAACTGAGATCACTTTCTTGATCTGCTGAAGGATAAAACAGAAGCAGTACAGAAGACAAGCTTCAAAGTGGAAACTACAGAACATTTAAAGTGCCCTGCTTGATGCACTTGAAGTCTCTCAGTGCAGCCCAGTAGGGTGGCATGTGTAAGCTACAGAACTTGTCAGTTCAATTCTGTTTGCATCTACTACAAGTTTGTTTTCATTTCTCCAGAACTAGGTATTTCCTACCCTCCTTCTAAAAACTCTCATACTCATCACCCCCTCAATGAAATACCTTATATAAACAGCAAAAGGGGAGGGGATGAAAAGCACACATAAGAAAATCATGTTCTCTACACTCCAGACAATTATCTTTACAACTGAAATACCTGTTTTTCTCAAAAGAAATTCCCAAGAACAGGAAAGCTTCAAACATTAAAGGTATTTTGAATATCCAAAAGATTTTGACTTCGTGACATTTGCTAGATGGAAAAAACAGATGTGACAACAGCTGTGTTTTCTTCCAAACAAATTTTAAAAAGCATACTAGAGTTTTAAGATTACAGCAACTGATTTTTCATTGCAAAGGACAGGAAAGACTTGAATAAAAAGGCAAAACACATTCTTGGATCACACTTACCATTTTCATCTCCAGCTCCTTTCCGACCATCCTCTGGGGAAACGTGCACCAGCTGCAGAATAAGGGGTCTCCGGGTGACAACTCCAGTACCTCGTGGGAGCAGATCCCTCCCCACAAGACTTTCCAACACAGAACTTTTTCCACTGCTCTGAAAAGTGAAAACAGCTACATTACTTTCTGAAACATAAAAATGCTGTGATGTTTTAGTTTGCTTTCATCTGTCTTGTCCTCTGCTACAGAGCCTGAAGGAGCCTGTGACAGACTCCCTGCAGACAGAGCAGTGCCACTGCACAGGCACTGAGGGACACAGGTCTGTCTTGGGATACTCAGAACAGATTTCTATCTACATGGTTTGTCCCATGGTTTTTATCTCTTAAGGTCAAACTAAACTCATAATAGGTTTCAGAAAAATTAATCTCCTATTTAACATTTTCTACCACAATTATCAAACTCTCCAGAAACATTTCTGGAAAAAAATGCTTTTCTTTACAATGGTCAGAAAGAAATTTGATGTCTTGTACTATGTCATTTTCTAACATCTTGAAGTAAAACTGCTGTGTAAACTGAGGAATTTAATCTTCAGTCAGTATCTGTTAGAATTAACAAGGGCAGGCTGTATTGATGCCAGCAGCAGCCATTACATGTACACATACATATATTAACAATGTATACTTGACTACATAGTCTGCTACAATGTTATACTCCTTTCAGTTTGAGGTTTGGTTGGATGGAGGGGTTTGTTTGGGTTTTTTTGGTTGGTTGGTTTTTGAGTTTGTTTATTTTGTTGGTTTTTTGGCTGTTTGTTGTTGTTGTTGTTGTTGTTGTTGTTTTGTATAATGTATTGTATCAGCTTGGTAATTAGACACTGTTTTGTACCCTAAACATAGAAACAAACAATGTTTCGTGGCACCCCACACTCTCTCTCTCTGTATATATTTAAGTATTTACATAACAACAAACTGTAAAAAGTTGTGAAATACTTAAAGGGTGCGTAATTACAAATATTCTTTGAGAGTCTACATTTAAAATGTTCTCCTGCAGAACTCCTGTGTAAGATTCACAACTGGTCCAACAGCAGCTGTGAAAATCTGGGTCTTAAAAGTGATTCCAGATAAATACCACGTTAAAACTAACAATAAAAAATAGACACAGATATGCCAACCTAATACTCAATCTGATTGAGAAGATTTTGTCTTTTTAATAACACTGTATTGAACTCTTGCAATTTTCTACAGCTCTTAAGTCTACACAGTGATGCCATGAGAAAACCTGCTCTGACAGTCATTGCCACCATCTAGGAACTATTTCTGTATTAATGCAACTATCAAACAATTCTCTTGTTAAAAAACAAACAAACAAGAAAACAAAACCAAAAAAGGAAACTAACAGATGCTTCTGACGGCTGGAATGTGCATTACGTAACTGCTACAGAACCTCCACTCAGCCTACCAGTTCTGAAGCAACAGTTCTGAGACTTCAAGCAAATTATGAGTATATAACCTAGCATAGCATGATATAAAACACCTGATGAATATCCTTAAATCTCACAAATTTAGTGACATTAGGTGGCTTTTCTAAAACTGAAAAATACATCAGAGGTCAAGCAACACGTTACTATCAGACAGTACATTTCTATTAGCACAGTAAAACAAGACATGAATATATTATATGAGAGTTTTTAAACCTATTGAAATAGTGCTTGTATGCAAAATGACAAAATAAGTATTAAAATACAAGGCCAAACCCCTAGAAAGTTTGAACAGCAACAAGTGAAAGCTGCCTTTTATTGTATCACTTTATTGTATATGCTTTATTGTATCTCTTTATTGTATATGCTTAAAAAAAAAAAAAAAAGATGTTTCATCAAAAATATCATTTGTCTCAATAGGCAAATAAAACACCAATGCAGATTATGTGTATTATTCAAAGTAAATCTAAATCACATTTGACAGCAGTGAGATCAACAGTTTAGAAATACTTGGGAAAAGAGCAGGGTCAAGCAGAAATACAGCCTTATTAAGATTTGTTTTTCCTTCAACAGACTCCCCTAGAAAGTTATTAATAATTTTCTTCAACTGTCCTCCAAATCAGCTTTGGGCACCTTCACTGCAAGCACCTTATAACACACTGTTGAGCACTGAACTCTTACCAAATAACTTAAGAACAACCTGACCAAAGCATGAACTAGGTCTGCAAGCCTCCCTGAGAGAGTTCCTGTTCTGGTCCACTTCTGAAGAACTACTGATATTATAGACTGTGCAAGAACAAACTTCACAGAAACAAATAACAAAACACTTCTCAACACACTCACTTAAAACAAGTGAAATGCCTAACCAAAAAAAATGAGAGATGATAAAGGTTCATCTTCTGCATTGGAAAAAAAAAAACCAAAACAAAAAACAAAGACCAGTGCTTCATTTATTAAAAATATTTCAAATACTAAGAGGCATCTGGATGTAGCACTTGGGGATATGGCTTAGGGGTGATTATTCTGAGTTGATGGTTGGACTAGATGATCTTGAAGGTCTCTTCCAATCTTGATGATTCTGTGGTCTCTTGAGCAAGATTTTCTTAGGCATGGGAAAAATGATGACTCAGTCTCACAAGGCTGGAGATCAGACTTAGATGAAGTGGCTTCTCATGAACATATAATCCAAGCACATAAGGGACAGTAACAAATAGCAGGAATCCTTATCAACAACCTCACCATGAAAGGAAACCAAAATCCATGGGACAAGCTGCTGTACATTGCTGCTCTTTAGCCTTTCCAAAGGAGGGGGAATGCAGGAAGCTAAAATGAGTACACCAAGCTACGCATAGAAGCAAACCGCTGTGTCTTACACCACTGCCAGTTACCTCTGGATGGGGAAGGAACAATCTAGATCCTCTGCAAACACTAAATGAAACATTACAGCGCTCCATGCATCAGGAAATTCTTTCAAATTGCATTACACTCCCAACTAAAGCAATCTGCTGTTGGAATACAATTATCTAATGACGCACTTCTTAATCTGAACTCCTCAGCATCCATTACCAAGAATTGTCTGGGAACACGGCGCAGTAAGCAGTAAACACAAAGCTGATCCTGTCCTGCCAGTGAGGGGGAAGCAAGGGATATGGGTCTGTTAAGAATACAAAGTCAGTTCAGCCAGTCCTTCATAGAATAGATGTAGACAGACACTAACACTGATAACGAAAGGAATTTTAAGGAACCAGTCTGCAGAAGTACCACACTTGTTCTGTCATCTCATTAAAATGCTTGTCGCAATTTTAAGCATGAACTGAAATCCATAAATTCATTTCATGATGGGTCAAAAAAAGCATTAACAAACTCTAGATTTTCACAGGTGATCGTGCACATTTTCCTTCTGGACCCTAATATCTGATGCTAATTTGAAATATCTACTAGCTGTGATATTTAGAGGAACTTAACAGAGGTTGCTCCGAAAAAAAGCAGGGGGGGCAAATACAGGAACACGTTGTGTCACTCCTCTAACCTTTGTGTCAAACTACCATGGCTGAGTGTATTACACTCTGCCAACCACCATTAATTTCACAAACACCTGTGTCTGGTGGATGGTAAATCCATTTTCCCCTGAAGTACTAAAAGAAAAAGAGATGATGCACACAGGACTTCAGTATTTTACGTTCTATGTACTGTCAGTGTGTGTTGAAACCTTATCAGCACTCTGACTGCCTCTGTAACTCCTGTTACATACACCTCTGTATGTTCATCTTTGGTTTAGATTAATCTGAAGATGATGCTGACAATCAAGGATGAAGGGCAGTCACTGGGAAACAACTGCGCACTTGTGCTCCCAATTAAAAAGCTGTGAGCTTTAAGAACTCTGATCCACTCCAAATAACCAGCACCTCTACTTTTAACAGTCCTCATAGGATTGCTTTGCTTCCCTATCCTTCATTTCTTCTTTACTTGTCCCTGCATGTTTCAACTGTGCACGCTTAAGTATCAAAAGGCATTTGCTCCCATCCATTACACTAATTCTTAAGAGAAAATGCGGGTTACAATCTGCTGCATTACAAACCACAGTTTTAGGAATTCAGAACACAGCACACAGCAAGTGCATGATTTTATAATTGACCGGCTTCATTAACAGCCAGAGACGTTACTTCCAAAAACACTTTAGGGTTGTTGACAAGTCAGATGGAAGAGATTCCATCTCGAAAATGCTGAAGTAACACTCTGAACAACCATTCAAATTCACCCCATCCCATTTACTCCACTGGCTTTCTTATTCTATTTCCAAATCCTCGTTAGCGTTGCTATTTTAGGAGTCTTGTTCCAGAATGCAAAGATGTTTTCTCCATATCAAAAAAAGAACCCTGACCCAATCCTCTTGCAGCATTGATTATTCTCAATTTTTAACCCTGCCTAAAGGGACAAAGGCCTAGAAGACCCTAGAAGGGCAGGGAAAGGATCCAGCATCTCAGCCTTGTCCATATTCACTGTTCCTGGATCACCTGTCACAGACAGCAGCAAGCCTTTTTTTCCCTATTTCTCTTTTTCCTTAACTCCTGATCCAGTGCTAAAGTTCCTGCTGCCTTTGATGCTCTTACCACTAACAGTGGCTTTCTCAATACCATCTCTGCCTATGCAGGCAGGATTTTTATACCCCTGAGCGAGCTTGCCCTTGTTTCCACCTCCTGCACGAGTGTGCTGTGCTGAGGCTGAGTCATGAGTTCCCTCAATTCTGCTCTCCTTAGACCTCCAGTCATTCTCCCAAGCAAGTGGATGGACTATTGCTTTGTGCTCCATGGGGCTGTCCTTAAAGGAATGCCAGGTCCCTTGTGATTCACTGTCCTTTAGCTCACAGGGTCTCACCAATTAGCTCAGTAAATAAGCAAAGTCTGCTCTTACCCTTATGAAGTCCATGAAGCAAGAAGGCAAATTAACACAAGGCTCGCCTGGAGTCCCACTGATGCACAAGAACCATCAAATTTCTCACAGTCACATGTTTGGATTGGTGACTGTTGTATATTTCAAGTATTATTAAAATGACAGTGGACTTGAATCAGCTGCAACAAACTTCATGTCATCTTACAGGAATCTCCTGCCTTCCTTGGTCTATCTTTAGACTTTATGAAGTATTTGTGGAGCCAACACACAATACATCTGTGAGGAAAAAAACTTGTTAAGGAAACACGTTCAATAAACTACTGGGAAACTTCCAAACCAAAAATTAGTTGAAAGGAGTGTAAAATTTAGCTCATTGCTTTTGAACAGGGCAAACTGATAAGTTTTTTTACTATTTCATGCAATAGGGAAAATAATGCAAAGAACTCCTGCAACACAACACAGACTTTTTGTAGCAGAGCACAAGAAAATAGAGGTAGTGATGTCAGAATTCCCAATGACTTTTGGAGTGGCACAATACAAACATTCAGGAATGACAGTAAGGAGCTGTGAAGAAAGAGAAACTTCTCAATGAGACATACTAACCCCTGAAGAGTTCTATTAAGGAAAGAAATGCATCTGCCTTTGACATCTGAGATGAAATGGTGGCAATTCTGCAGTTTCTGTCATACAAGTAGTACAAAAGTCCTGCTAGTAAATCCTGCTCTTGGCAATCTGTACATATGTAATTTCCTAAATTTTCATTCTATCATTGGGAAATAAAAGATAATGCACTTGTGCTGGGATCTCATCCACAGGAATATTACCCACACTGGTGCTTTAAAAAGTTATTTTCAGTAGCCATTCTAGAAGAGTTCAGCCTGCTATAACTGAAGAACAGCAGTATTTCTTTTTCTCTCCTTATTTTGCAAATACAAATTATTCTGGAATAAAAGGTGAGTACACATGCAGTTTCAGAGCAGGTCCACAAAGGAATTGCTTTAGTTGGAACAGATAACAACATTTTCCTATTCAAATTAGGAATGCCCCAAGCTAGGCTGGCTCTAAACAGCTAACAAATTTAAAAATTTAATTACTAATCAAAAAAGAATGCTAAAGCTATAAGCAGGCCAAATGGATTATTTTAAGACATTGTTTGAAACAAAATAACACTTCTAAAAGATGCAGAACAGACAACAGGCTGATCCCAACTTGAGAAAGCAGTAAAACCAGCATAATGCACTGCTCATTGTTGCAAAATACATGCAAGATCTTGTCCAGACTACAAGACTCTTGTTCCTGCAGGGCATTCCCCATTTACTTGAATAAAGAGCTCTCCTGAATAAGTCAGGGAGAGACTCAAAGTCACAGGAACTACCTCCAGATAAACCAGCTTATGTACCACCAGTAAAGAACTGGCACAGCTCAGCCCAAACTCCTCAGAAATCCTGCATTTACACCATATAACTGCAGACAAGTGCCAAACAGCAAATACAGCAATGATTAGCAGATGTTTTCTTCCTCAGTACATCAATTCCCAAAGCCCTCCAATAATTCACTTAAGAAAAAAAATGCCTCATCTAAGTAGAAACAAGTTACAGGCTCTCAGTTACACCATGGGACTGTGGTATTTGAAGATTTACATTTGCAAGCCAGATATCCTGACCTCACACAGTACTGTGGGTACTGCTATATTCATGACTTGCAGTAAAGTAAATCAAAACAAAACCAACTTGCATATTCAAATTTTAAAAGTTCTAAACAACAGTATTATTAAAACAAATCCAAACCCCAAATCTCTAAGTTAGTCAACCTTCTGGCTACTACACAAACAAATATTTTCCAATAACTACACAGGCATTTTCTCTCCAGATTGTGAAAATCAAATGCCTGTGCTGTTTTAATACTCTTCCCCTCCATCTTCCTGATAATATGTTTTCTTTGCACTGTGCCACCTGGACAACATACAAGATTCACCTGGTCTAATTAAAACACCAGTTTTCCAAGGAAAACAACTGCCAATCACAAGATGAACAGAACAGGGCCCTTGCAGTAAAGCATCAAAACAAAACAAAGCACACAAACCAAAAAAGAAAACAGAAGCACAAGACTTCTTTATCCACCTCCTTCTACAACTGTGAATTCTGTGCAGACTCTCCACTCTTCCAAAATAACCAGGCATTTGCAAACAATGAAATTAATATATTCTAAATGGTGTTTAATAATGTTCTCATATTAAGAATCATAAAATGCTGAAGTGCAGGATGAAGTTATTAGACCTTTAATTTTAATTCACACGAAGTCTGCAGACAGAATCAGTGAAAATGCCATCCTTTCAATCACAGAAACGTTCAGCACCCAAAAAGTTCAGCTATTAAGAAACACAGGGAGCCCATCAGAGAAAAGAAGCAGCACAACACTAAATGTTGTTTGCACTATATCATATCAGCAGCAACATTTCTTTTATGTCTGGTAAATGCAAATAGCTAATTAATGTCAGCCTCACTTTGCTGCTTGTCTGAAACAAACAAAACAGGGCATGACTTGACAGGAGCAAAGGATGGCAAAAAAAGGAAAACAGTTACGCCCAAAACCAGAGACTGTAAATGTCAAATATGAAAACAAAGAAAAAAAAAAACCAAATGAAACCAGGAAGTTTGCAAAACATTTGGGAGAAAAAACAAACTGTCCCCAGCCAGCATGGAAGCAATGCTCTGGTTACATCCTCCATTCAAACGTAGATACAAATGGGGTTTTGCATCTGCTTGAATTGCCAGAAAGATCCTTGGACAAAACAACAACAAAAAATCAAAACAAACAAACCCCACAAAAATCAAACCACCCAGTAAGAGAGGGGGGAGGAAGACATCGCTGTGCTTGGCATGGGGTTTTCCTTGTTTCTTGGTACAAACTGGAGTTTCCTTCACCTCAAACTGGCTTTTTGCCAACACTGAATGAGGCTACACTGAATTTAGGCAACACTGAATGAGCTTAGTGGCTTGAATTTCTGTTCCCCTGCCAGAGAGAGTCACAGAAGCTCTGCAGAACACCTAAGTTCCAGACAAAGGTGCCAGTCTCTCTCAGACAGGATGCTTTGATAGCATCTGCTGGATTCATCTCCTCATCCCACTAGCCAGGACTGTACATCACCTTCCCATTGCTGTCAAATTCTTAACAGCCAAATTAGCATTCTTCCAACTATTTATCTTACCAAAACATAAATTTATACATATCCACATGCTCAGGCTGTGACCCCAGATGAAGAAACCTTCCGCCTTGCAATAAAAAGTGGTTTAGCACTAGCATCAAGCATACTTACACCAAACAGTAAAAACAAAAGGAATAACTGTAATGCTCACCTGTGAGCCAATCCCAGGGGAACATCCAAGAGAATGGATTTATTAATTAATAAATACTGTAAACTACACCTCCCCATTTAGTCTCAAAATGGCATTGGCAGAAGACTGAGCAAAAAGTACTCCATAAATGTACACATGACAGGTCACCCCAAAATCTCATTTGTCAATTCCATCAGTTGCTACATCAATTTCACTACAATGTCTCTATTTCAGTTAACACTACCAAGTGCAAATGAGGCCCACAAGGTGCTTTATAATGTCAGTATTAGAAGAATTTTGCTACAAAGCTGGCACTAAAGTTTGTATAAAACTAGGCTGATGACTGCTAAAAACCCCAAACATATTCCAGGAATTAGTGGCACAAAAAATAAAGACAATTCATTTTTACCTACTTCTAGGCAAGTATCTTGTTGTCTGGCTGGCTTTCTTAAATTTATTCTAAATCTTATGATCACTTTGGTAGTGTAGGCATTTTTGTGATACAACCTATCCACACAAAAGGCCATAATTAACCAAATTACTTTTCTTCCCCTTGCTTCCTTTACTGTAGTTTTAATATGTTTAGTTGAGGCACTTCAATACCACCTTGTTATCCCTTAAAATATAGAGCATAAAGCATCTGTATAAACCAGAACACTAAGTATTACAACATTACTGAGCTCATATTTTTATACCTTATTCCTAACCTGGACACTTTTTTTTTTTGCAATTCAGTCATACAGTTCTAAAAATGGAACTGGAATACTGAATTGGGGAAAAAATAGAACACCTCTCTGAAAATGGCAGAAAAACCCTGAAACAGTGAAGAAAAATTGGCAGTCTGAAGGTGTCCTTTGAGTTCTACCAACACAGTCCCCAGTTTTCTTAAATGACCCTGTACTAGGATACAGAAATAACTGACACAATATTTATGGGGAGAATGAGAAGGAATTCTCATATGACTGCATGGCAGGAAAACCACACCAAGTGGCCTGCACAAAACCACCTGCAAGAAGCCATCTAGATGTGCATTTACTGAGAAACAATTCACAACTAGTACCAAAATGTATCTAGAAAGAAGAAAATTTAAAACATTTCAATTGGGCAGGGCACAAGGGAGGTAGGAAATGAATCCCCAACAACAGAGGTGGGGGAAAGGGAACACAGGAAACAGAATTTAGGCTTATAAACAGCTCCTAGTCCTAAATACTCTAGAAAAGAAAGAATTAACTTAATGCACAGAATGAGAAGCAGAGAAAGACAAGCACAAAAAAACAAAAGGGTAGAGAAGAGAGAGAAAAATAAACAGAAAACTACTCCAAAAAGCATTTTTCCTCTCCTTGCTGAATATGTGAAAAGGTCATTTAAAAAAAGCAAGTGGCAAATTGGAAGCAAAAAAGCATAACTCAATTAACAGAGAATTACAGAAACCTGAAATGGCAGAATTTGCTTCCTACAAGAAAAATGGAGGTGAAAAATTCAAGACTGCTCATTGTGAATATTATTCACAGACGAAAAAGCAAAGACAGCATATGCCAGTGGGCTACAGATACATCAGCTGTGTGAACAAACTTAAAGGCCACGAAGCACTTCACAAAGAAACAAGACTGTCTAAAAGGCACATGTGAAAAAAAAAAGGGAAAAAAGCTACCAGCAGCAAAACTATGAGCTCTAATGCCATATCTGACACATCTCTAGAAATCTGGTCTCCAATAAATTAACTCAAAATTCATAGATTAATAATATTTTATTTAAACTAAAAGTAATTGCATAAAATAACCATCCATGGAGTTACAATGTCAGTAAAGGCAATTTTTTCTTCCAACAACCCTGACTAAAACAAACAAAAAAAAACCCAAGATACAGCTTGCTAGATATTTTTCTGGAGTCCATAGAGGACTTTGTTTTGGCATGACAGGAAATTTCATGCTAATTCAAGGACGCTCATAAATATCATGGATACAGCACTGAATAGATATTGATACTGATGGGGAGACTACTGAAGGCAAACATGTCAATACTGTTTTAGTTCTCAGTACTTACTTAGGGGAAGTATTTACACCTAGGAAAAGAAAACTGGGACAGAGTTGTTTAAAAGTATTTTTTTAAAATGCCACTTCAATATATTTCATGAAGTGAAACTAGAAAAAATACTTTTTTAATCTTACATAGAGAAATGCCATTGCATTTACACATACAGCTGGTGTTTTAAGATATCAATAAAAATCCTGAGTACAGAGTACTTGGTATTGAAGCCTTTGGTGAGCAAGCTACTCTCAAGGAGCACAGCACATTCAATACATATTTAAATTCTACAGAAACAAAATGAGAGATCCATTAGCTTCAAGTCTTAGCTTCATCTTCTACTCCCTTGTGACCGCTGCAGCTCTGGTCAGGCATATTCAGCTGCCAAAAGTTCTGCTGAAGAGCAGCATCCCATCTGAAGAGATAGGAGAGGCTCTGAGCTATCTCTGAGCCCAGGAGCATTACCAGGCTCACACGCACGTGTTGCAACTGTTGCAGCCAACAGTCGCCGGCCTCGCCTCTCACCTCCACTCCCCGTCACCAGCTAAGACAAAGGGTCCAAACGGCACAAGAACTCGGGGGAAAGGAAAAGACAACCATCCACGCCCGCAAGATGCCGTCCCGCCAGCACATCCCTTCTGTTCGGCCCTCGCTGCACGGCCGTTGTCCAAAAAGGGAAGCCAGGAACCGGGTGGCGATGGCGGTCACGCTGACCCATCGGGGTGGCTGCCGCTCCCCGGCTCCCCGACACCACCCGCATCCCCTCGGTGCGGGCCGGAGCCACGGGGGCCGGGGGGACCGGCC